>NC_091384.1:10720249-10745249 GCF_038502225.1 Cherax quadricarinatus | reverse complement strand
TCTTCAACACATCCCTTGAAACTGGGCAACTACCTGAGAAATGGAAGACAGCTAATGTAGTCCCCATATTTAAGAAAGGAAACAGAAACGAGGCACTAAACTACAGACCTGTGTCTCTGACATGTATCGTGTGCAAGGTCATGGAGAAGATTATCAGGAGGAGAGTGGTCGAACACCTGGAAAGGAACAAGATTATAAATGAAAACCAGCATGGGTTCATGGAAGGCAAATCTTGTATCACAAACCTCCTGGAGTTTTATGACAAGGTAACAGAAGTAAGACACGAGAGAGAGGGTTGGGTAGATTGCGTTTTCCTAGACTGCAGGAAGGCCTTTGACACAGTTCCCCACAAGAGATTAGTGCAGAAGCTGGAGGATCAGGCACACGTAAAAGGAAGGGCACTGCAATGGATAAGGGAATACCTGACAGGGAGGCAGCAACGAGTCATGGTACGTGAAGAGGTATCACAGTGGGCGCCTGTTACGAGCGGGGTCCCACAGGGGTCAGTTCTAGGACCAGTGCTATTTTTGATATATGTGAACGACATGATGGAAGGAATAGACTCTGAAGTGTCCCTGTTCGCAGATGACGTGAAGCTGATGAGAAGAATTAAATCGGACGAGGATGAGGCAGGACTGCAAAGAGACCTGGAGAGGCTGGACATGTGGTCCAGTAACTGGCTTCTCGAATTCAATCCAGCCAAATGCAAAGTCATGAAGATTGGGGAGGGGCAAAGAAGACCGCAGACAGAGTATAGGCTAGGTGGACAAAGACTACAGACCTCACTCAGGGAGAAAGACCTTGGGGTGACCATAACACCGAGCACATCACCGGAGGCACACATCAACCAAATAACCGCTGCAGCATACGGGCGCCTGGCAAACCTGAGAATAGCGTTCCGATACCTTAATAAGGAATTGTTCAAGACACTGTACACTGTGTATGTTAGGCCCATACTGGAGTATGCAGCACCAGTCTGGAACCCACACCTGGTCAAGCACGTCAAGAAGTTAGAGAAAGTACAAAGGTTTGCAACAAGGCTAGTCCCAGAGCTCAAGGGAATGTCGTACGAGGAAAGGTTAAGGGAAATCGGACTGACGACACTGGAGGACAGAAGGGTCAGGGGAGACATGATAACGACATACAAGATACTGCGGGGAATAGACAAGGTGGACAGAGATAGGATGTTCCAGAGAGGGGACACAGGGACAAGGGGTCACAACTGGAAGCTGAAGACTCAGACGAGTCACAGGGACGTTAGGAAGTATTTCTTCAGTCATAGAGTTGTCAGCAAGTGGAATAGCCTAGCAAGTGAAGTAGTGGAGGCAGGAACCATACATAGTTTTAAGAAGAGGTATGACAAAGCTCAGGAAGCAGAGAGAGAGAGGATCCAGTAGCGATCAGTGAAGAGGCGGGGCCAGGAGCTGAGTCTCGACCCCTGCAACCACAATTAGGTGAGTACAATTAGGTGAGTACACACACACACACACGCACACACACATAAACACACACACGCACACACACATAAACACACACACACACACACACACACACACACACACACACACACACACACACACACACACACACACACACACACACACACCCATATACAGGATTTCACACCTTCCTGTGAAGTGATCCTCTAACCCTTCCTTCCCCTGCCTCCCTCTCCCCTCCTCTCTCTCTCTCTCTCTCTCTCATCCTCTCTTCCTCTCCCTCTTCCTCTCTCTCTTCCTCTCACTCTCTCTTCCTCTCTCTTCCTCTCTCTCCCTCTCCCTCCCTTTCCCCCTCTCTCTCCCCCTCTCTCTCTTCCTCTCTTTCTCTCTCTCTTCCTATTCTCTCTCTCTCCCTCTCTTCCCTTGTCACTCCCCCCTCTCTCACTTTCTCCCCCTTTTCCCCTCCTTCTACCCTCCCCTTCTCTCTCTTTCTCCCTCTCTCTCACTCTCTCCCCCTTTTTTCTTTTTCACTTTCTCTTTTAATAAAAAAAAAAAATGGTTGGGACTCGCAGGAATCAGGGATCAGATGACAATGATACTGGTAGGGAGGAATGGATGGAGGAGCAGTGGAAAAGGATAGAACAAGAATGGGAGAGAAAATTAGGAGAGCTTTCTGAAAAAATGGAGAAAGAGCTCTCTGTGAAATGGGAAAAGAGGTTGGAGAAGGAGACGAAGAATTGGGAGGCACAAGTCGAAACTGCAGTAGCCAGGGTAAAGGTCCTAGAATTTGAGGTAAACAGGCTGAAGCAAGTCTCAGGGGTAGTGACCAGAGAAGACACACCATACGAAGCTGAGAGGCTGAACAGGAAGGAAGGAGATATGAAATATGCTAAGGTCCTATCAGCCTGCAAAGAAGGGCCAGGGAGTGGAAGGGAAGAGCAGATGGGTGCAGATGGAGAGGGAGATAAGTCGAATGCTGAGGCACAACCATGCTACCAAGAGCCACTGGAAAAATCAAGGGAGAAAATGGCCACATACAGACAGGAACCAGAGTCACAGAGGGAGAGGCAATGGGAGGAGGAAAGGGCAAAATCAGTGTTTATCCATGGGCTTCGGGAGAGAGAGGAAAGGACACACACTGAAAGACGGCAGGAAGAAAGAAAGGAGATTGAGAAAATCATCACGGAAATAGGGGGAGAAGACATGGACGAGATTGTAAATTTTCAGAGAATAGGGGGGTACTTGAAGGGGAGAAACCGACCGATCAAGCTGATTCTCAGGACAGAAACAGTGAGGAACAGGATCCTCCAAGAAAAACCACAGTTGAGAAGCTCGGAAGAGTACAAGAAGGTGTTCCTAGACAGAGACAGAACACAAAAAGAGAGACAGCAGCTGAGGGAGAGGACAAAAAAGCGAAAGGAGCTAGGAAAGGAGACAAGGATGGAACCAGCAGAGGTCAGTCAGAGCAGAACAGAGCAGCAAGAGCAAGCACACACACAACTATCCTCAGAACCCCACAACCTATCACACCATCCCAACACACAATACAATCCATACCCACAGCTTCCACCCAACCCCCAACCATAGAATCCCACAGTATACTACCAGGTCTCCCACCCCCACAGGCTCCCCAAACCACAGTGTTGGAAAGGAAACTGAAGGTATGGTACACAAACGCTGATGGAATAACAAACAAGTGGGAGGAGTGGCACGAAAGAGTCAAAGAGGCATCACCAGACATCATAGCAATCACAGAAACCAAACTTACAGGTATGATAACAGATGCCATCTTCCCAATGGGATACCAGATCCTGAGGAAAGACAGAAGGAACAGGGGGGGGAGGAGTGGCATTGCTGATCAAACACCGATGGAATTTTGATGAGCTGGAGAGAGGAGACAGCGGAGAAGAAAGTGATTGTATAGCGGGAACGCTTCACTCTGGAGGTCCCAAGGTGATAATTGCAGTGATGTATAACCCACCACAGAACAGCAGGAGGCCAAGGCAAGAGTATGACGAGAGCAATAGAGCGATGGTTGACACACTGGCTGCAGTGGCCAGAAGAGCTCATACATGTAGGGCAAAGCTCCTGATCATGGGCGACTTTAACCACAAGGAGATCGAATGGGAGAACTTGGAGCCACATGGGGGCCAAGATACATGGAGGGCTAAGATGATGGAGGTGGTACTGGAAAACTTCATGTACCAACACGTAAGGGACACTACAAGAGAGAGAGGAGAGGATGAACCAGCAAGACTGGACTTAGTATTCACCTTGAGTAGTGCAGATATTGAGGACATCACATATGAAAGACCCCTTGGGGCCAGCGATCATGTGGTTTTGAGCTTCGAATACACAGTAGAGCTACAAGTGGAGGGGGAAGCAGGAAGGCCAGGACGAATGAAACCAAACTACAGGAAAGGGGACTACACAGGAATGAGGAACTTCCTGAATGAGGTTCAGTGGGACAGAGAACTGGCAGGGAAACCAGTTAATGAGATGATGGAATATGTAGTCACAATGTGCAAGGAGGCTGAGGAGAGGTTTGTACCCAAGGGTAACAGGAATAATGAAAAAGCCAGGATGAACCCATGGTTCACTCAAAGATGCAAGGAGGCAAAAACCAAGTGTGCTAGGGAATGGAAGAAATATAGAAGGCAAAGGACCCAGGAGAATAAGGAGAGCAGTCGTAGAGCCAGAAACGAATATGCACAGATAAGAAGGGAGGCCCAACGTCAATATGAAAACGACATAGCAGCAAAAGCCAAATCTGACCCGAAGCTGTTATACAGCCACATCAGGAAGAAAACAACCGTCAAAGACCAGGTAATCAGGCTAAGGAAGGAAGGAGGAGAGACAACAAGAAATGACAGTGAAGTATGTGAGGAACTCAACAAGAGATTCAAAGAAGTGTTCACAGAGGAGACAGAAGGGGCTCCAGAAAGACGGAGAGGTGGGGTACACCACCATGTGCTGGACACAGTACACACAACCGAGGAAGAAGTGAAGAGGCTTCTGAGTGAGCTAGATACCTCAAAGGCAATGGGGCCAGATAACATCTCTCCATGGGTCCTGAGAGAGGGAGCAGAGGCGCTATGTGTACCCCTAACAACAATATTCAATACATCTATCGAAACAGGGAGATTGCCTGAGGCATGGAAGACAGCAAATGTGGTACCAATCTTTAAAAAAGGAGACAGACATGAAGCACTAAACTACAGACCAGTGTCACTGACATGTATAGCATGCAAAATCATGGAAAAGATTGTCAGGAGAAGAATGGTGGAACATCTAGAAAGGAATGATCTCATCACCAGCAGACAACATGGTTTCAGAGACGGGAAATCCTGTGTCACAAACCTACTGGAGTTCTATGACATGGTGACAGCAGTAAGAGAAGAGAGAGAGGGGTGGGTGGATTGCATTTTCTTAGACTGCAAGAAGGCGTTTGACACAGTACCACACAAGAGATTAGTGCAAAAACTGGAGGACCAAGCAGGAATAACAGGGAAGGCACTGCAATGGATCAGGGAATACTTGTCAGGAAGACAGCAGAGAGTAATGGTACGAGGCGAGGTGTCAGAGTGGGCACCTGTGACCAGTGGGGTCCCACAGGGGTCAGTCCTAGGACCAGTGCTGTTTCTGGTATTTGTGAACGACATGACGGAAGGAATAAACTCCGAGGTGTCACTGTTTGCAGATGACGTGAAGTTGATGAGAAGAGTTCATTCGATCGAAGACCAGGCAGAAATACAAAGGGATCTGGACAGGCTGCAGACCTGGTCCAGCAACTGGCTCCTGGAGTTCAATCCCACCAAGTGCAAAGTCATGAGGATTGGGGAAGGGCAAAGAAGACCGCAGATGGAGTACAGTCTAGGGGGTCAGAGACTACAAACATCACTCAAGGAAAAAGATCTTGGGGTGAGTATAACACCAGGCACATCTCCTGAAGCGCACATCAACCAAATAACTGCTGCAGCATATGGGCGCCTGGCAAACCTCAGAACAGCATTCCGACATCTTAATAAGGAATCGTTCAGGACCCTATACACCGTGTACGTTAGGCCCATATTGGAGTATGCGGCACCAGTTTGGAACCCACACCTAGCCAAGCATGTAAAGAAACTAGAGAAAGTGCAAAGGTTTGCAACAAGACTAGTCCCAGAGCTAAGAGGTATGTCCTATGAGGAGAGGTTAAGGGAAATCAACCTGACGACACTGGAGGACAGGAGAGATAGGGGGGACATGATAACGACTTACAAAATACTGAGAGGAATTGACAAGGTGGACAAAGACAGGATGTTCCAGAGACTGGACACAGTAACAAGGGGACACAGTTGGAAGTTGAAGACACAGATGAATCAAAGGGATGTTAGGAAGTATTTCTTCAGCCACAGAGTAGTCAGGAAGTGGAATAGTTTGGGAAGCGATGTAGTGGAGTCAGGATCCATACATAGCTTTAAGCAGAGGTACGATAAAGCTCATGGTTCAGGGAGAGTGACCTAGTAGCGACCAGTGAAGAGGCGGGGCCAGGAGCTTGGACTCGACCCCTGCAACCTCAACTAGGTGAGTACACACACACACACAAACACACACACACACACACACACACACACACACACACACACACACACACACACACACACACACACACACACACACACACTGTAGTTTAATATGAGACAATGTTACTGCTGCTAGCAGTAACTGTTTGGGTGTGTGGTAAGGGCACCTATTAACCCCATCAGCTTATGAATCCAGTCAGTGGATACCTTATTTTTCAACGAATCCAGTTGGGTGTTAAGGGCACCTAGAAACTCTGTCAGCTTTTGAATCCGGCCATTGGTTCATTTATTTCTGGACAAATCCAGTCAGTGGATCACTTATTTTTTAACTAATACAGTCGGTGATTTTGGACTAGCTCGTGAAAGGACTGGAATATTATGTAACAGAGTAATATGTGTTCAGATACAAAAAGCATAAATTGTGTGTTGGAGAAACCGGTGACTTCTGGCAGCTCCTACTATGACGAACGGCTTTAGACCTCCGGCACCCTTTTTTACAGCCTGAAGCTTTTGGCAGTTACAGATCACTGCATTTAACTATTTAGATTTCCACCTCCACAATATCAAATACTATTTTATCACTACTGTTTGCTATACGAGGGTGACTGGTGAAGATTACTGGAAGAATATTTGCTTTCCGTTGTGTATATTGCGACCGCTGCCAACTACACGTTGTGTATATTATGACCACTGTCAACTACACATTGTGTATATTGCGACCGCTGCCAACTACACATTGTGTATATTATGACCGCTACCAACTACACATTGTGTATATTGCGACCGCTGTCAACTACACATTGTGTATATTGCGACCGCTGTCAACTACACATTGTGTATATTGTGACCGCTGTCAACTACACATTGTGTATATTGTGACCACTGTCAACTACACATTGTGTATATTGCGACCGCTGTCAACTACACATTGTGTATATTGTGACCGCTGCCAACTACACATTGTGTATATTGTGACCGCTGCCAACTACACATTGTGTATATTGTGACCGCTGCCAACTACACATTGTGTATATTGTGACCGCTGCCAACTACACATTGTGTATATTGTGACCGCTGCCAACTACAGGTTTTACAACTTTCCACAAGAACATAAGAACATATGAAAGAAGGAACACTGCAATAGACCTACTGACCCATGAGAAGCAGGTCCATGCTCACCTCCAGGCCTAGAACAATGACCACCTAGTCAGGTCACTTCCACTTAAGGAAGGAGCACGGCACCAGACCTAGTAGCACAAGCTAGTCAGGTCCAACTCACACCCACCCACACCCACTAATCTATTTATCCAACCTATTTTTAAAACTACACAACGTTTTAGCCTCAATAACGGTACTCGGGAGTTTGTTCCACTCATCCACAACTCTATCACCAAACCAGTGCTTTCCTATATCCTTCCTGAATCTGAATTTTTCCAACTTAAAACCATTGGTGCGAGTCCTGTCTAGGCTAGATATTTCTAGCACGTTATTTACATCCCCTTTATTTATTCCTGTTTTCCATTTATACACCTAGATCATATCCCCCTAATTCTATGCCTATCTAGAGAGTGCAGATTCAGGGCCTCAGCGTATCCTCATATATAAAGATATTTATTTGGACAAATTACAGGGCTGTACAGAGGAATATAATAGTTTGGGTGAACATGCCAATGGCCCTTTGTATGCAGATCATTTCGGGGAAACTTAAATATTAACTTAAGATTAATAAGATTAGTTCACATGGTCATTAGATGAGTTACAGTGAGTACAGTAGAATTTTATATTCTATCAGGTAATGGTTTTGTTAAGTCTAGTAGACATTTATTACGCTTTGAACTTAATAAAGTTTAAAGTATTACAATGTAACAGTATAAATAATTTACAATATATTACACTTTAGTACCTGGAGTTTACCTGGAGAGAGTTCCGGGGGTCAACGCCCCCTGGTGGATCAGAGCCTGATCAACCAGGCTGTTGCTGTTGGCTGCACGCAAACCAACGTACGAGCCACAGCCCGGCTGATCAGGAACCGACTTTAGGTGCTTGTCCAGTGCCAGCTTGAAGACTGCCAGGGGTCTGTTGGTAATCCCCCTTATGTATGCTGGGAGGCAGTTGAACAGTCTCGGGCCCCTGACACTTATTGTATGGTCTCTTAACGTGCTAGTGACACCCCTGCTTTTCATTGGGGGGATGTTGCATCGTCTGCCAAGTCTTTTGCTTTCGTAGTGATTTTCGTGTGCAAGTTCGGTACTAGTCCCTCTAGGATTTTCCAGGTGTATATAATCATGTATCTCTCCCGCCTGCGTTCCAGGGAATACAGGTTTAGGAACCTCAAGCTCTCCCAGTAATTGAGGTGTTTTATCTCCGTTATGCGCGCCGTGAAGGTTCTCTGTACATTTTCTAGGTCAGCAATTTCACCTGCCTTGAAAGGTGCTGTTAGTGTGCAGCAATATTCCAGCCTAGATAGAACAAGTGACCTGAAGAGTGTCATCATGGGCTTGGCATCCCTAGTTCTGAAGGTTCTCATTATCCATCCTGTCATTTTTCTAGCAGATGCGATTGATACAATGTTATGGTCCTTGAAGGTGAGATCCTTCGACATGATCACTCCCAGGTCTTTGACGTTGGTGTTTCGCTCTATTTTGTGGCCAGAATTTGTTTTGTACTCTGATGAAGATTTAATTTCCTCATGTTTACCATATCTGAGTAATTGAAATTTCTCATCGTTGAACTTCATATTGTTTTCTGCAGCCCACTGAAAGATTCGGTTGATGTCCGCCTGGAGCCTTGAAGTGTCTGCAATGGAAGACACTGTTATGCAGATTCGGGTGTCATCTGCAAAGGAAGACACGGTGCTGTGGCTGACATCCTTGTCTATGTCAGATATGAGGATGAGGAACAAGATGGGAGCGAGTACTGTGCCTTGTGGAACAGAGCTTTTCACCGTAGCTGCCTCGGACTTTACTCTGTTGACGACTACTCTCTGTGTTCTGTTAGTGAGGAAATTATAGATCCATCGACCGACTTTTCCTGTTATTCCTTTAGCATGTATTTTGTGCGCTATTACGCCATGGTCACACTTGTCGAAGGCTTTTGCATAGTCTGTATATATTACATCTGCATTCTTTTTGTCTTCTAGTGCATTTAGGACCTTGTCGTAGTGATCCAATAGTTGAGACAGACAGGAGCGACCTGTTCTAAACCCATGTTGCCCTGGGTTGTGTAACTGATGGGTTTCTAGATGGGTGGTGATCATGCTTCTTAGGACCCTTTCAAAGATTTTTATGATATGGGATGTTAGTGCTATTTGTCTGTAGTTCTTTGCTGTTGCTTTACTGCCCCCTTTGTGGAGTGGGGCTATGTCTGTTGTTTTTAGTAACTGTGGGACGACCCCCGTGTCCATGCTCCCTCTCCATAGGATGGAAAAGGCTCGTGATAGGGTCTTCTTGCAGTTCTTGATGAACACAGAGTTCCATGAGTCTGGCCCTGGGGCAGAGTGCATGGGCATGTCATTTATCGCCTGTTCGAAGTCATTTGGCGTCAGGATAACATCGGATAGGCTTGTGTTAATCAAATTTTGTGGCTCTCTCATAAAAAATTCATTTTGATCTTCGACTCAGTCTGGTTAGCGGCTTGCTAAAAACTGAGTCACATTGGGACTTGAGTAGCTCACTCATTTCCTTGCTGTCATCTGTGTAGGACCCATCTTGTTTAAGTAGGGGCCCAATACTGGACGTTGTTCTCGATTTTGATTTGGCATAGAAGAAGAAATACTTTGGGTTTCTTTCGATTTCATTTATGGCTTTTAGTTCTTCCCGCGATTCCTGACTCCTAAAGGATTCTTTTAGCTTAAGTTCGATGCTTGCTATTTCTCTGACCAGTGTCTCCCTACGCATTTCAGATATATTGACCTCTTTTAGCCACTCTCTTATTCTTTTCCGTCGCCTGTAAAGGGAGCGCCTGTCTCTTTCTATTTTACATCTACTCCTCCTTTTTCTTAGAGGAATAAGCCTTGTGCATACATCGAGTGCCACCGAGTTAATCTGTTCTAGGCATAAGTTGGGGTCTGTGTTGCTTAGTATATCTTCCCAGCTTATATCGGTTAGGACTTGGTTTACTTGGTCCCACTTTATGTTTTTGTTATTGAAGTTGAATTTGGTGAATGCTCCCTCGTGACTAGTCTCATTATGTCGGTCTGGGGCTCCACGCATACATGTCTGAACCTCAATTATGTTGTGATCTGAGTATATTGTTTTTGATATGGTGACATTTCTTATCAGATCATCATTGTTAGTGAAGATGAGGTCTAGTGTATTCTCCAGTCTAATAGGCTCTATTATTTGTTGGTTTAAATTGAATTTTGTGCAGAGATTTAAAAGCTCGCGTGAGTGTGAGTTTTCATCAGAGCTGCCTCCTGGTGTTATTACTGCAACAATATTATTTGCTATATTCCTCCATTTTAGGTGCCTTAAGTTGAAATCCCCCAGGAGCAAGATGTTGGGTGCAGGAGCTGGAAGATTTTCCAGACAGTGGTCAATTTTTAACAGCTGTTCCTGGAATTGCTGGGATATTGCATCCGGAGGCTTGTAGACTACCACAATGACTAGGTTTTGGTTCTCGACCTTTACTGCTAAAACTTCCACTACATCATTTGAGGCATTTAGCAGTTCTGTGCAAACAAGTGACTCTGCAATGTACAGGCCAACCCCCCCCCCCTTTTGCCTGTTCACTCTGTCACATATGTATAGGTTGTAACCTGGGATCCATATTTCGTTGTCCAAGTGATCGTTTATGTGGGTCTCAGTGAAAGCCGCGAACATTGCCTTTGCCTCTGCAAGCAGTCCATGGATGAAAGGTATTTTGTTGTTTGTTGCTGGCTTTAGACCCTGTATATTTGCCAAGAAGAATGTTATCGGACTGGTGGTATTGTTGGTACTGGGGGGGGGATTTTTTTTCCGGCATTAGTATCTGTATCTGTTGGTTTGGAGTGGAGGCCATCGACTGTGGTTCCACTCCAGGATATACAGGATATACAGGCTCCATTATATACAGTGACTTCTCTTATGAGGCTCCATTATATACAGTCACTTCTCTTATGAGGCTCCATTATATACAGTCACTTCTCTTATGAGGCTCCATTATATACAGTCACTTCTCTTATGAGGCTCCATTATATACAGTCACTTCTCTTATGAGGCTCCATTATATACAGTCACTTCTCTTATGAGGCTCCATTATATACAGTCACTTCTCTTATGAGGCTCCATTATATACAGTCACTTCTCTTATGAGGCTCCATTATATACAGTCACTTCTCTTATAAGGCTCCTTTATATACAGTGACTTGTCTTATAAAGCTCCTCTATTTACTGTCAATTCTTTTACAGCTCCTCTTTATACAGCCCACTCTTATAAAAATAAATCTCCCACCAAGGCAGGGTGGCCCGAAAAAGAAACACTTTCACCATCATTCACTCCATCACTGTCTTGCCAGAGGTGCTTTACACTACAGTTATAAAACTGCAACATTAACACCCGTCCTTCAGAGTGCAGACACTGTACTTACGATCTCCAGGACTCAAGTCCAGCCTCCCGGGTTCCCTGAATCCCTTCATAAATGTTACTGTTCACACTCCAACAGCACGTCAAGCCCTAAAATCCATTTATCTCCATTCACTCCTATCTAAACATGCTCACGCATGCTTGCTGGAAGTCCAAGCCCCATTCACACAAAACCTCGTTTACTCCCCCCTCCAACCTTACCTAGGACGACCCCAACCCTGCTTGACTCACTAAACCGTAACGACTGCAAACAAACCAGTGGCTAATGCGACGGTCTGGAGTTTTGAGACTCTCTGATCGCGAGTTCTATCCCCACCCATGGTATGGTTTCCAACCCTGCTTTCCTGTACAGATTTGTACATCCTCCAAGTCTTTCTATTTTGCTCCAGCCTCTCTGAATGTCCAAACCCTCAACAACTCTTATTCTGCCCTCTGGATAATACATTTAAAAACTCCGCACCTCCTGATTTTAAAAGCTATGGATTCCTGCATTATATTCACACCACACATTGCCCTCAGACATGACATCTCCACTGCCTCCAGCCTTCTCCTTGTTGCAACATTCATCACCCATGTTTCACACCCATATAAGAGCGTTGGTGTAACTATACTCTCATACATTTCCCTCTTTGCCTCCAAGGACAAAGTTCTTTGTTTACACAGACTCCTCAGTGCACCATTCACATTTTCCCCTCATTAATTCTATGATTCACCTCATCTTTCATAGACTCATCTGCTGACACATCCACTCCTAAATATCTGAATACATTCACCTCCTCCATACTCTCTCCCTCCAATCTGATGTCCAGTCTTCCGCTACCTAATTTTTTTTTATCCTCATAACCTTACTCTTTCCTATATTCACTTTTAATTTCCTTCTTTTACATACCCTACCAAACTCATCCACCAACCTCTGCAACTTCTCCTCAGAATCTTCCAAAAGCACAGTGTCATCAGCAAAGAGCAACTGTGACAACTCCCACTTTGTCTTAGATTATTTATCTTTTAACCCCACACTTGCCAAGGACCCCGCATTCACTTCTCTTACAACTCCATCTATAAATATATTAAACAACCACGGTGACATCACACATCCTTGTCTAAGACCTACCTTTACTGGGAAATAATCTCTCTCTCTTCTACATACTCTAACCTGGGCATCACTATGCTCAGAAAAACTCTTAACTGCTTTCAGTAACCCACAACATATTCCATACACTTGCAACATCTGCCACATTGCCAGTGTTCCACAAGGTACAGTACTCGCTCCCAGTGTTCCACAAGGTACAGTACTCGCTCCCAGTGTTCCACAAGGTACAGTACTCGCTCCCAGTGTTCCACAAGGTACAGTACTCGCTCCCAGTGTTCCACAAGGCACAGTACTCGCTCCCAGTGTTCCACAAGGTACAGTACTCGCTCCCAGTGTTCCACAAGGTACAGTACTCGCTCCCAGTGTTCCACAAGGTACAGTACTCGCTCCCAGTGTTCCACAAAGTACAGTACTCGCTCCCAGTGTTCCACAAGGTGCAGTACTCGCTCCCAGTGTTCCACAAGGTACAATACTCGCTCCCATTGTTCCACAAGGTACAGTACTGGCTCCCAGTGTTCCACAAGGCACAGTACTCGCTCCCAGTGTTCCACAAGGCACAGTACTCGCTCCCAGTGTTCCACAAGGTGCAGTAATCGCTCTCAGTGATCCACTAGGTACAGTACTGGCTCCCAGTGTTCCACAAGGTACAGTACTCGCTCCCAGTGTTCCACAAGGTACAGTACTGGCTCCCAGTGTTCCACAAGGTACAGTACTCGCTCCCAGTGTTCCACAAGGTACAGTACTGGCTCCCAGAGTTCCACAAGGTACAGTAATCGCTCCCAGTGTTCCACAAGGTACAGTACTCGCTCCCAGTGTTCCACAAGGTGCAGTACTCGCTCCCAGTGTTCCACAAGGTACAATACTCGCTCACAGTGTTCCACAAGGCACAGTACTGGCTCCCAGTGTTCCACAAGGCACAGTACTGGCTCCCATTGTTCCACAAGGTACAGTACTGGCTCCCAGTGTTCCACAAGGTACAGTACTGGCTCCCAGTGTTCCAAAAGGTACAGTACTGGCTCCCAGTGTCCCACAAGGCACAGTACTCGCTCCCAGTGTTGCACAAGGCACAGTACTCGCTCCCAGTGTTGCACAAGGCACAGTACTCGCTCCCAGTGTTCCACAAGGTACAGTACTCGCTCCCAGTGTTCCACAAGGCACAGTACTCGCTCCCAGTGTTCCACAAGGCACAGTACTCGCTCCCAGTGTTCCACAAGGTACAGTACTCGCTCCCAGTGTTCCACAAGGCACAGTACTCGCTCCCAGTGTTCCACAAGGTACAGTACTCGCTCCCAGTGTTCCACAAGGCACAGTACTCGCTCCCAGTATTCCACAAGGTACAATACTGGCTCCCAGTGTTCCACAAGGTACAGTACTAGCTCCCAGTGTTCCACAAGGCACAGTACTCACTCCCAGTGTTCCACAAGGCACAGTACTGGCTCCCAGTGTTCCATAAAGTACAGTACTCGCTCCCAGTGTTCCACAAGACACAGTACTCCCTCCCAGTGTTCCACAAGGTACAGTACTGGCTCCCAGTGTTCCACAAGGTGCAGTACTCGCTCCCAGTGTTCCATAAGGTACAGTACTGGCTCCCAGTGTTCCACAAGGTACAATACTCGCTCCCAGTGTTGCACAAGGCACATTACTCGCTCCCAGTGTTCCACAAGGTACAGTACTGGCTCCCAGTGTTCCACAAGGTACAGTACTCGCTCCCAGTGTTCCACAAGGTACAGTACTCGTTCCCAGTGTTCCACAAGGCACAGTACTCGCTCCCAGTGTTCCACAAGGTACAGTACTCGCTCACAGTGTTCCACAAGGCACAGTACTGGCTCCCAGTGTTCCACAAGGCACAGTACTGGCTCCCAGTGTTGCACAAGGTACAGTACTGGCTCCCAGTGTTCCAAAAGGTACAGTACTGGCTCCCAGTGTCCCACAAGGCACAGTACTCGCTCCCAGTGTTGCACAAGGCACAGTACTCGCTCCCAGTGTTCCACAAGGCACAGTACTCGCTCCCAGTGTTCCACAAGGTACAGTACTCGCTCCCAGTGTTCCACAAGGCACAGTACTCGCTCCCAGTGTTCCACAAGGCACAGTACTCGCTCCCAGTGTTCCACAAGGTACAGTACTCGCTCCCAGTGTTCCACAAGGCACAGTACTCGCTCCCAGTGTTCCACAAGGTACAGTACCGGCTCCCAGTGTTCCACAAGGTACAGTACCGGCTCCCAGTGTCCCACAAGGCACAGTACTCGCTCCCAGTGTTGCACAAGGCATAGTACTCGCTCCCAGTGTTGCACAAGGCACAGTACTCGCTCCCAGTGTTCCACAAGGTATAGTACTCGCTCCCAGTGTTCCACAAGGCACAGTACTCGCTCCCAGTGTTCCACAAGGCACAGTACTCGCTCCCAGTGTTCCACAAGGTACAGTACTCGCTCCCAGTGTTCCACAAGGCACAGTACTCGCTCCCAGTGTTCCACAAGGTACAGTACTCGCTCCCAGTGTTCCACAAGGCACAGTACTCGCTCCCAGTGTTGCACAAGGCACATTACTCGCTCCCAGTGTTCCACAAGGTACAGTACTGGCTCCCAGTGTTCCACGAGGTACAGTACTCGCTCACGCCCCTTGTGCAGATATCCAAGAACTAGCTACAAGCAGTATTAAAACAGGGAAGTGTTTTTGGGTATGCCCAAATGAGATAAATCTGTGGACTAAAATCACAACGGTATTAAAAGAGGTCAACATCAAAGCTGCTTTCATAGAAAACCTGGAAGCTTTCTACAACAGATGGGAACATAAAAAGTCTGGGCTGAATGGTACTGCCCTTGATACTGGCCATGTAGTCAGAAACTGTAAGGCTGGAGATGTCCTGGTAGTCAGTAAATGTGGGGCTGATAGTGCTGTCCTGGGAGACAGTAATGGTGAAGCTGGAGGTGCTGTCCTGGGAGATAGTAATGGTGAAGCTGGAGGTGCTGTCCTGGGAGACAGTAATGGGGAAGCTGGAGGTGCTGTCCTGGGAGACAGTAATGGTGAAGCTGGAGGTGCTGTCCTGGGAGATAGTAATAATGAAGCTGGAGATGCTGTCCTGGGAGACAGTAATGGGGAAGCTGGAGGTGCTGTCCTGGGAGACAGTAATGGTGAAGCTGGAGGTGCTGTCCTGGGAGACAGTAATGGTGAAGCTGGAGATGCTGTCCTGGGAGACAGTAATGGTGAAGCTGGAGATGCTGTCCTGGGAGACAGTAATGGTGAAGCTGGAGATGCTGTCCTGGGAGACAGTAATGGTGAAGCTGGAGATTTTGTCCAGGTAGTCGGGAATTATACGCAGGAAGGAATACATATAAATGACCTCATAGGGGACAGGAGCCGTAGTAGGGAAACAAGTGTAGTCAAAGATAAGATAAAACCAATATTGCAAACTAGAAATACCGCAGGAAATAGCAAACAAGAGACTCCACTAGCAATAGTGCCTCATATTATAACAAATTTCCAGAAAAAAATTGAGCATCTTGAACAGATCCTGACAAGTTTAATAAATATATGTAATCAGGATGATGCTCTTGAGCATGGTGATGATGTCAAAAGTGCAGCAATCTCCGTTCAGCTTCCAGCAATTTGTGAGAAAGAAGCCCATAACTCTTGCCTTCAAAAATTGCCTTATAACTGGCTGCCAAAATGCCGAAAAATGCTTAAAAATAAAGGTTCTGAAGATAAAGACGTACAAACTATGCTATTTGCTCTTAAGTGTCTGCACACTGCAGTCAAAGCATAATAGTTTTACCATCTTATGAGCAAGAGATTGTAATAACTCACTACAATGGATACATTACAAATCTTTTCATGGAACATTGCTTCCATCAGGAAGCGGTTGCCTGACTTACATCATATTAGTGCAACCAAGAATATTGATGTCATCTGTTTGCAGGAATGTAGATTGAAAGATGGAGCACCTCCACCAAACTTGCCTGGATATGCAGCTTATAACCTAAGGTCAACCAACTGTTGTGTGATGTATGTCAGAAAGAGCTTGCCACATTCACTCCTTTCCTTGCAGAGTCGAGTTAACATGCAGTATCATGGTGTCAAAGTATATGCAGGCGATTTTTCCATAAACATTTTTAATCTCTATGCCCCAGCGAACCAGCTTCGACCTGATGCTTTACCAGATCACATCAATAGTGAACCTACCATCATTCTTGGAGATTTTAATGCCAGACATAAGAATATTGGTGGGTCTATTACAAACACCAATGGAACTAAACTAGTGAGATTGCTGAATGAGCATGATAATGTTCGAATTGTGGGCACTACTGAGCCTACTCACATATATGGTGGCATACTAGATCTGTGTCTTGGATTTAATACATCATATACGATGCATGACTCTGTCATAGTTGATGATCTTCTATCTGATCACTTCCCAAGACTAACAACTGTCAATCTTGATCACATCTCCAGCAATCAAGGAGCTAAATACAGAAGGAGGAAACTTATTCTCAAACCAGAACACAGAGACAACTTTATTAACCACTTGGATCAATGGTATAAGAATTACGAGCCCACTGGCACACAAAAATTTAATGATGATTTAATTACCACTATTGAGAGTGTTCTCACAGATCAAGTGGGCAGGAATAGGAAACAAAGACCCTCCACTATAAATAACAATAAAAACCAATGTAAATACTATAATGATCCACAGCTGCGCAATCTAACACATGCAGCTAGGAGGATTGGTAAAGCATACCGTGAATGTAGAACCCCAGACCTGCTCAGAACGTTCCAAGCTGCACTAACAAATGCAAGGAATAGAAAGGAAGAACTTAGGCAACAGGAATGGGAACAGTTTGTTAGTGGATTAAATAGGTCCACCCCTTTGAGTTTGGCTTGGAAAGGTATAAATAAAATAACCAGGAAAAAGACTGGCAATGTTGCTCATCCCTTTCCTCTTGAAAAAGCAAATGACCTCATAAATGACTGGTCCAAAACATCCAGGCATGAAAGCCTTCCATCTCATATTAGAAAAAATTTAGAGAGTACTTCTGAAGAAATGTTGAAACTGATTAATTTTATGAGCCAAAATATTGATGAGAGTGATTGCCTCTTTACCGAGTATGAATTAGATAATGCATTAACCAAAGGTCGATCAACTGCTCCTGGAGAGGATGGTATAACCTATGATATTCTCAGAACTCTAAGGCACGTGCCTGATAACCCTTTGTTGGCACTGTATAATCTCAGTTACATTGAGGGCGTTCTTCCTACTTCCTGGACCAATAGTCTCATTGTGCCTATCCCTAAGCCCCAACAGCCTGATACATTTAGGCCGATCTCCTTAACTAGTTGTCTTTGCAAAACTTTTGAAAGAATGATGCTTAACAGATTGTACTACAGAATCAGACATCAACTTTCCCCCTACCTCTATGGGTTCATGAAAGGTAAAAGTGTGCAGAACTGTATTTCCACCTTTCTCACTGCACACACCTCTACTAGTTTTACCACTTTTCTTGATCTAAAATCTGCATTTGATATTGCAAACAGAACAGTTATACTACATGAACTAGCCAAAATGAATATTGGTGGTAGCTTACTCTGCTGGATAATAGGATACCTGTCAAATAGAGTATCCTCTGTCCTTTACCAAGGCTTCAGAAGTGATTCTAAAGAAATGTCTTTAGGTACACCGCAGGGAGGAGTTCTTAGTCCCATGCTATTTAATATTCTGATTAATGCTCTCCTAAATGCTCTACCTGCCTCACCTAAACATATAGCTATAAGCTATGCTGATGATATCATGATCCATACAACAGGGCATAAGAAGATGAATACCATTCTTAATGAAGTTCAAGCAATTTGTAATCGACTAGGCCTTATAATATCTTCCTCTAAAACAAAGATATTAACAAGCAAACGACCCCCCCCCCACCCATCTATTTGCAGGGTGAAATCATTAGCTACGTTAAAACTTACAGATATCTTGGTGTAGATGTACCCTTTAACAAATCCACTATACCACAACTAAACAAGAAATGCAAAGCTAGGCTAAATGCTCTCAAAGCTGTTGCTGGCTACAATCCCAACTATGGTGCTAATGTGAGAATCGTGAGAATGATGTACATAGCCTATGTTAGGTCCTTAATTGATTATGCTGCTCCCATGTTGATATTAGCTAGAGAAAGTTCCCTCCGACCCTTGGAGTTAATGCAAAATGAAGCTCTCAGGATT
Organism: Cherax quadricarinatus; assembly: GCF_038502225.1. NCBI lineage: Eukaryota > Metazoa > Arthropoda > Malacostraca > Decapoda > Parastacidae > Cherax > Cherax quadricarinatus. Next base: position 10,726,380 of record NC_091384.1, on the reverse strand, counting down.
ATTCTTGGCTGTCCCAGATCTACAAAAGTTCTTAACATGAGGAAGGAGCTTGGTATTTCTAGTATCAGTGATAGGATTGTTGAAATTAACACTGTACTCGGTATTAGAATGTTGAGAAACGAACCAGACACTGTCACAGTGAATCTTACCAAGTGTCTAGAGGTAAATACACACAGATCTAAATGGATTGTGAAAACGTGCAATTGCATTAAGTTTTATAACCTGCATGAACTGTATCACTGTAGGCAACAAGAGCATTTCACCCCTCCATGGAAGATGTGTTCATTTAATATCACATACCTACAAGTCCCTCCCAAGAAGCTCATTGCTAGTAATCCCTTCCTTAAATCTCTTGTTAGAGCAACTGCTCAAGAAGAAATTTTTCGCCTAGCTGGTAGTAATAAGTTATCACAAGTTATATACACTGATGGATCTAAACAGGAGTCTTCTGGCAGGGCTGCATCTGCTCTTGTTGCCACCTCCCTAGTTAAGAACGATAATAAATTTGTTGAGTTAGGCATAAGAATTAACAACTGGGCGTCTACACTGCAAACTGAATTGTTTGCAATCCTAATGGCGCTAAAGCTAACCTATGACACTGAGCTTGACTCTATCATCATTACTGATTCTATGTCATCATTGAAGGCTCTTGGCTCATATAATGACTCCAACAACATGCTCATTGGGGAAGCCAGGTATAGATACTCAAAAATTAGGGACAAAGGAATTAATGTACAATTGCTATGGATCCCATCACACATTGGATTACTCCTTCATGATAAAGTTGATATGTTAGCCAAGAAGAGTATCCAGAAGGAGAACGTAGAATATAACTTTGGTATAACTGTGTCTAGCATTAGGAATAATATTAGGAGAGAAGTAAATAATGAAGATGATTGTTATAGGAATGCAGTTAGAAGCCTGAGTAGATCTATAACCCACTATGATAACATGAACGTAGATAAGTATGTTTATGGAGCAACTTGCAATGTGAACAGACTGACTGATGTTGTAGTGGCCAGGCTTAGGCTTGGTTACAAGTACTTCTGGCAGTTTGGGAGACACACAGATGATGATCAAACTAAATGTAAATTATGTGATCAGGCATATGGTCACTGTCTTGAACACTATGTGCTTAATTGTCCACTTATTGAGGAATACAGAGACAGACAGTATAATAACCTATGTGACATGTCAAGATATCTTATTAATGAAAATAAGATACCAGATATACTAAGCAAATTTCCTAAATTTGCTTGTAACAGATAAGTGAACTATAGATATGTAGATATAAATCCATATGTATTCCTGTTAACCCTTTGGGGCCTAGTTCCTAGGCCTTTTGTGTATCCACATGCTCTCGCGCTACCGTCCACAGGATGGATATGGGGTGCACAATAAACTAGCCACTTCGGTGGCAAAATCTAAATCTAAAATCTAATGGATGGTACAGGCGAGGTCTTACACCTTATCACAAATTACAAAGATGAAAAGAGAGAGAGAGAGAGAGAGAGAGAGAGACAAAGTAGGTAATATTGAGCATAAAATTAGAATTCTGACATACATCACATTAAAGATGAGGTTCAAATTCAATGATAACTTCCACTTGAGTTAGTTCAGGCTACTGCCACCTAATGTACCTCACTGAAATAATAATATAGCAGACATCACAATGAATGGTGAAGACAACCTCTTACCCCAACCATAGATTGTAAACAGTATTATTTAAAAAAAAAAAAAAAAAAAAAAAAAAAAAACTAGGTAATGTTACAATGACAATGAGATAAATTACTCTGGTCGACTTCCTTGGTCCATCCTGGGTAACTCACACGTTACTATGTTATACATGTATGCAAGCATAAGTGTGCAGCTGTAGATAGATGAACCAGTACCTAAACAATCTCACTTACACACGCGTTACTATGTATGACAAGTGTTACCAAGTACACCAAGTGTATACTTTATCACTTAGAATACACTTTTGTTGATGTAAATATAGGTGAGAGTGGTACACCGCTGGTCGTAATAAACACACTGAACTTCTCAAGGTCACACACTAGGCCCAGCTTCTGGAGTTACCAGCGTTTTAATGTGTTTATTATGTGTCAGTGCGTGTCTGCAGTCATTAAACTGGTGTATCAGAAGTTAAACACTACAATCCAGTTGATCAAATAGTCTAAAACAATTTACACAATGTATAACTAGAAGTATAATGATTGCAAATTGTTACTATTACAATTTCAACTAGGCGTCAGACCCACTAGATGAGATGGCAAGGAACATAGATGTTAACAGGCTGACTCTTGCTTAACACAGTTGAAAGGTAACCGAATTACTCAAGAGAGAAAGTATTCATGAAGCTGAACATTATGCAGCAGTAAGCTTGTTCACAGTAAAAATACAAAGCATAAGTTACACACTCACACCACAGACGAACACTGCAATTTGAAATATTACTGGGAATTTAGCAGTAAAGTTTCAGTCTGAACGAGAAAATGTATTAGAAAACACAACAATGACACTAGGACAAGCAACTTAATTATGTAACCGTATTTAATAGTTCAGTTACACTGAGCAGAGCATGTGTTACACTGATTTATCAAATGCAAGGAGTCACTACACTGAAGTACACTCTGAGCCTTTTAAAGTCTTAATACAGGCTCACAAATGACAATTAACTGTTGGGGAAAGCAGCACTTAACACTTCTAGCACACGTATGACAGATGAATGTTCACTGTGTACAAGCCACTCACCACAAGCTTAATATGTTTATAAGTGAACCTCTGGCATGTCCCACTCAAAATGTCAGCACTGCAATGCTCGTCAAATTGTTCTCAAGCCACTACAGGAAACACTGGTATGCCAGCAGCACTGCAGAACGTATACAGACATGCTGGGCCCTAGGACAGATAACTGCAGGCTGCCTTAGCCCGTTCTGGCTAGCTTCTAGTGCCACCCTCAAGCTTGCTTGACTGTGCTCGCCAAGCCCGTGCCAACCACCCGGACACCTGCTTGCAGCAGGCAGGCAGGCACACAGGGGACACTCGCAAGATGAGCGGAGTGCGGCACAGAGGACACGGGCACTCAAGCACCCATGTGGTCTGGCTAAAACCGCCTCTAGACCACAAGCAAATAGAGGCGAACGGCTGAGTTCCAAATCGAGGAAGGAGAAGGGACAAGGAAAGGATATTAACCTCGCTAGACACAGGCAATATGGGTGTAGTGGCCTGCAGGTCGCAGTGCAATTTTCAAGGTCATTCACTGGGCCCACAGTCGTCTCGAGAGTTACCAACCCTGTACTACTTGTTAATGGTACGGCCGGAACACTGTAGAACGTTCACAAAGGCATTCTGGGATTCAGAACAGATGTAGCCTTGGCCTTCACTGGCTGGCTTGGAGCGCTGTTTGGCCTGGATCAGCTAAACTCACCCTTATCCCATATGTAGATAATGGCGACGAGTTAAGGGATACCGGTGAATAGGAAAGTCGAGGAAGGGACATTCACCTCACTAGACACACGCAGTATGGGTGTAAGTGGCATGCGGGTCTTATAGTGCCATTTTCAAGGTCACCCAGCAGGCCAGACATTCCTCACTCATTTTAAGCCTACGTAGGTACTGATGGTAGCACAATGTCCTAAGTCAGCGTAATCCACTCATGCAAATAGTTACAACAAATCTGCAGCACTTGCGGAACTCACATATTCGAGTACCAGCGGGGCAGCAAAATACACCTCTACACTGCACGTCGTTGATAGAGGCGAACGGCTGAGTTTAAAGGAGGAGAGCTGGGGACACAGGAGAACAGCAGGGGCAACTGAGCACGCACATTCGCCTCTCTTCACATAGTCAATATGGGCGAAAGTCTCAGGCAGGTGATGCAGTGCCTCGCTCAAGGTCACAGGCTGAGGCAGACTTCTCAAGAGTTACCACACACTGCAATACTCGTAGAGATTGTTACTCCAAACTTGCAGAACTTCTAGCACACGTGTCTTGGAGTGAAAGACGAATTTTCAGTGTGTGGACACCTGGGTTACCAACTCACGTAGGACTGCACACTCGTCGTTATTCCTCAAGTTGGTAAAGCGATGAGTTGTGAGCATTTTGAGAGGCACGAGTAGCAGTGGACTAGCAAAATTCGCCTCTACACTCCATGTTGATAGAGGCGAAAGGCTGAGGTCAAATGAAAGGCAGAGGGGAAGCAGAGGCCTGTGAGGGCCTTTGCAAAAAGGAAAACTATTTCCAGTGTTTGACCAGGTATATCCTTAGTCACAGCTCGCACATAAGAGTTCTCACAACACTGAAGCTGTCTTCCAACAGTAGGAGTTTTAATGATGACTTATCAGTCGGGAGAAATGGGTAGGCCTGTGAATTAGTAGGTCCAGATCCCCAGCACACGTCTACTCTAAGGTCAAGAATTCAATTCCCTTTACTGTGAACATTTACACACTGTTGTCCTAATCTTTTTCACAGTCAGTGTCTTGGTTATTTTCTTTTCCAATGTACAGAACTTTGTATTTTTCCACATTAAACTACATCTGCCACTTCACCGACCATTGTATTGATGTATTCAGATCTTCCTGGAGCACTCTAGCGTCCTCGTCAGAATTAATTCGACGCCTTATTTTGACATCGGCAAACTTGCTTACGTCGCTATATATTCCCTCATCTATATCGTTTATGTAAACTGTGAACAACAAAGGGCCCAACACTGACCCCTGTGGAACCCCTCCTGTGATGCATCCCCACTCAGATTTCTCCCCATTTATGCAAATTCTCTGTTGCCTATCTGTGAGGCATGCCCCTGTCCAGGAAAAAATTTCTCCTATTCTGTGTGCCTCTACTTTCCTCAATAACCTTCGTTGTATACCCAGTTGGGTTCATATTCCGTGCCACGCTGGTGCTGCCATCAATAGGCCTACCAAGCTCATCTCGCACCACACTTGCCCATTCTCACTCTGGCAGCCGACGTCATTCCTACAACAAGTGTTTACCCCGTCACTCTCTCGCGGGCATGGCCCTCCGGGCCTGGGCCGCCATAACACACTGCCTGTTAAGAACCCGAATAAAGTAAGAAACGTCCGAAGCTTGATCATTGATCCCCTTGGTTGCATATGCCTCATTTTAATTGTAACACCATTGTGGAACTCTCACAAAACCCTTACTGAAGGCCATATACACAATATTACATTCATTACCATAGCTATACCAAGCAGTTATTCCTGCTATACCAGCTAGTTATTCCTGCTATACCAAGCAGTTATTCTTGCTATACCAATCAGTTATTCCTGCTATACCAATAAGTTATTCCTGCTGTACCAACGAGTTATTCCTGCTATACCAAGCAGTTATTCCTGCTATACCAGCTAGTTATTCCTGCTATACCAAGCAGTTATTCCTGCTATACCAGCTAGTTATTCCTGCTATACCAAGCAGTTATTCCTGCTATACCAGCTAGTTATTCCTGCTATACCAAGCAGTTATTCCTGCTATACCAACCAGTTATTCCTGCTATACCAACCAGCTATTTCCACTTATACCAAACATTTAAGAATTACTGAGGTATACAAAGGAGAATATACGAGGGAATAATGCCAACAGTTCTGTGTATACATTAGAGGGATAGGTATACTTTTAGTGCATACATGAAGGCTAATCACATTACAGTCGCTAGTATACTAGAGGTCAAGCCTGATAGACCTAGCTTAAACAGGCCTGTTTCCTCCTAGGCCTCTTCTACAGGTTACATATAGAATAGTGTAGCAACACTGCTGGTGTTCCCACAATGTAACTATCATATAGAATAGTGTAGCAACACTGCTGGTGTTCCCACAATGTAACTATCATACAGAATAGTGTAGCAACACTGCTGGTGTTCCCACAATGTAACTATCATATAGAATAGTGTAGCAACACTGCAGGTGTTCCCACAATGTAACTATCATACAGAATATTGTAGCAACACTGCTGGTGTTCCCACAATGTAACTATCATATAGAATAGTGTAACAACACTGTTGGTGTTCCCACAATGTAACTATCATACAGAATAGTGTAGCAACACTGCTGGTGTTCCCACAATGTAACTATCATACAGAATAATGTAGCAACACTGCAGGTGTTCCAACAATG
>NC_091384.1:10667749-10715249 GCF_038502225.1 Cherax quadricarinatus | reverse complement strand
CAGTGACGCTGGTCTGTAGTTTAGTGCCTCTTTTCAGTCTTTTTTTAAAATGGGAACCACATTTGCTGTCTTCCATACCTCAGGTAGTTGCCCAGTTTCAAGGGAAGTGTTGAAGATTGTGGTTAATGGGACACACAGCATTTCTGCTCCCTCTCTAAGGACCCACAGGGAGATGTCCAGAGATGTCCAAAAGGTTTGTGACACAGGATTTGCCTTTCATGAAATCGTGCTGGCTATCGTTTATAATCTTGTTCTACTCAAGGTGCTCCACCACTCTCCTGATAATCTTCTCCAAGACTTTGCATACTATACACGTCAGTGACACTGGTCTATAATTTAGTGCTTCGTTTCTGTCTCCTTTCTTAAAGATGAGGATTACATTTGCTTTCTTCCATACTTCAGGTAGTTGCCCAGTTTCAAGGGAAGTGTTGAAGATTTTGGTTAATGGCATGTGTAGTGTCTCTGCTCTCTCTCTCTAAGGACCCACGGAGATATTTGGTCCTACCGCCTTTGAGGTATCAAGGTCACTTAGGAGATTCTCCACTTCCTCTTCAGTTGTGTGTAATTCATCCAACACTTGTTGGTATATCCCTTGTTGATGTCCCCCTACTGTTTTGTCTTCCCGTTGTCCCTTCAGCCTCCACTGTAAATACTTTTTGAAATCTCATGTTGAGCTCCTCACAGACTTCTTTGTCATTTCTTATGAACTCCCAACCTTCTTTCCTCTGCCTGATTACCTGGTCCTTGACTGCTGTCATCCTCCTGATGTGGCTGTAAAGCAGTTTCGGGTCAGACTTGACTTTCGATGCTATGTTACAGGAATAATGGATTTAAGTTGGATAAATTTAGCAGGAATAATGGATTTAAGTTGGATAAATTTAGATTTAGAAAGGACATAGGTAAGTACTGGTTTTCTAACAGAGTTGTAGATGCGTGGAACAGTCTTCCCAGTGGGGTGATAGAGGTTAGGACCTTGGGTAGCTTTAAGAAGAGACTGGACAAATATATGAGTGGGAGGGGCTGGGTTTGATTGGTGTTGGGGGGTGCGGGAGTTGTTTCTTGAGTAGCTTTAGGTAGAGATCGTTTTGATAAGGACCTGCCTCGTATGGGCCAGTAGGCCTTCTACAGTGTTCCTACATTCTTATGTTCTTATGTTATTTTCATACTACCGCTGGGCCTCCCTCCTTATCTGTGCATACTCGTTTCTGGCTCATCGACTAATCTCTTTATTTTCCTGAGTCCTCTGTCTTCTGTACTTTTTCAATTCTCTAGCACGCTTAGTTTTTGCTTTCCTACACCTTCGGGTAAACCAAGGGCTCGTTCTGTCCTTCCAATTATTTCTGTTACCCTTGGAAACAAACCTTTCCTCTGCCTCCTTGCAGTTTGTTACAAAGTCCATCATTTCGTTTACTGATTTTCCTACCAACTCCTTTTCCCACTGAACCTCCTGCAGGAAGGTCCTCATTCCTGTGTAGTCCCCCCTTTTATAGTTTGGCTTTTTCCTTTCTACTCCTGTTACCCTCTCCACTTTTAGCTCTACAATGTATTTGGAGCTCAAAACCACTTGATCACTAGCTCCAAGAGGCCTTTCACATGTGATGTGCTTAATGTGTATGTGTGTGTATGTCTGTACTCACCTAGTTGTGGTTGCGGGGGTCGATTCGCAGCTCCTGGTCCCGCCTCTTCACTGGCCGCTATTTGGTCCCTCTTCCCGCTCCATGAGCTTTACCATACCTCTTCTTAAAGATATGTATGAATCCTGCCTCCACTACATCACTTCCCAAACTATTCCACTTCCTGACTACTCTGTGGCTGAAGAAATATTTCCTAACATCCCTGTGATTCATCTGAGTCTTCAACTTCCAACTGTGACCCCTTGTTGCTGTGTCCAATCTCTGGAACATTCTGTCTTTGTCCACCTTGTCTATTCCTCTCAGTATTTCATATGTCGTTATCGTGTGTGTGTGTGTGTACATGTGATTGTCATACCACCACATAAAGCTATGTACCACTAAGCACATCACTCATCACAACACGTTTCAGCACCTCACAACAAAAACACACTGCAAAAACACAAAACACACTGCAAAAACAATATACTCTGATCACAACATCACAGAAGTACAAACGAGTATTAACTCAATGATAAGATTTCGTTTGGATTTTTAACCCCGGAGGGTTAGCCACCCAGGATAACCCAAGAAAGTCAGTGCGTCATCGAGGACTGTCTAACTTATTTCCATTGTGGTCCTTAATCTTGTCCCCCAGGATGCGACCCACACCAGTCGACTAACACCCAGGTACCTAGTTGCTGCTAGGTGAACAGGACAACAGGTGTAAGGAAACACGTCGGAATGTTTCCACCCGCCGGGAATCGAACTCGGGCCCTCCGTGTGTGAAGCGGGAGCTTTAGCCACCAGGCCACCGCGCCACCGGGAACTGCATCACTGTTGTTAGAGACGGGATGTTCAGTAAGTTCAATTTTAACAACCATAGAACTGACTGAGACAAAATAAACTAAGATCTATGACACATCTTGTGAATCAGACATGAGCACCTAAATCCCCACCAGTGTCTAGACAAGATGAATACAGAAGCATACAAGATATATATGTAGCAAGTACCGTTGTGGAAACCCAGATCACATACAGAGAGAGCGTAGGAGATGGTACAGAAGATCACATACAGAGAGAGCGTAGGAGATGGTACAGAAGATCACATACAGAGAGCGTAGGAGATGGTACAGAAGATCACATACAGAGAGAGCGTAGGAGATGGTACGGAAGATCATATAGAGAGAGCGTAGGAGATGGTACAGAAGATCATATAGAGAGAGCGTAGGAGATGGTACAAAAGATCATATATAGAGAGAGAGCGTAGGAGATGGTGCAGAAGATCATATGGAGAGAGAGATCGTAGGAGATGGTGCAGAAGATCATATAGAGAGAGATCGTAGGAGATGGTGCAGAAGATCATATAGAGAGATCGTAGGAGATGGTGCAGAAGATCATATAGAGAGAGATCGTAGGAGATGGTACAGAAGATCAGACATAGAGATCGTAGGAGATGGTGCAGAAGATCAGACATAGAGATCGTAGGAGATGGTGCAGAAGATCATATAGAGAGAGCGTAGGAGATGGTGCAGAAGATCATATATAGAGAGAGTGTAGGAGATGGTACAGAAGATCATATAGAGAGAGCGTAGGAGATGGTACAGAAGATCATATATAGAGAGAGAGTGTAGGAGATGGTACAGAAGATCATATAGAGAGAGCGTAGGAGATGGTACAGAAGATCATATATAGAGAGAGAGCGTAGGAGATGGTACAGAAGATCATATATAGAGAGAGCGTAGGAGATGGTGCAGAAGATCATATATAGAGAGAGCGTAGGAGATGGTACAGAAGATCATATAGAGAGAGAGTGTAGGAGATGGTACAGAAGATCATATAGAGAGAGCGTAGGAGATGGTACAGAAGATCATATATAGAGAGTAGGAGATGGTACGTAGGAGATGGTAGGAGATGGTGCAGAAGATCATATATAGAGAGAGCGTAGGAGATGGTACAGAAGATCATATAGAGAGAGAGTGTAGGAGATGGTACAGAAGATCATATAGAGAGAGCGTAGGAGATGGTACAGAAGATCATATATAGAGAGAGAGCGTAGGAGATGGTACAGAAGATCATATATAGAGAGAGTGTAGGAGATGGTACAGAAGATCATATAGAGAGAGCGTAGGAGATGGTACAGAAGATCATATATAGAGAGAGTGTAGGAGATGGTACAGAAGATCATATATAGAGAGAGTGTAGGAGATGGTACAGAAGATCATATAGAGAGAGCGTAGGAGATGGTACAGAAGATCATATATAGAGAGAGAGCGTAGGAGATGGTGCAGAAGATCATATGGAGAGAGAGAGCGTAGGAGATGGTACAAAAGATCATACAGAGAGAGCGTAGGAGATGGTACAAAAGATCATATAGAGAGAGCGTAGGAGATGGTGCAGAAGATCATATAGAGAGAGCGTAGGAGATGGTGCAGAAGATCATATAGAGAGAGCGTAGGAGATGGTGCAGAAGATCAGACATAGAGATCGTAGGAGATGGTGCAGAAGATCATATATAGAGATCGTAGGAGATGGTGCAGAAGATCATATAGAGAGATCGTAGGAGATGGTGCAGAAGATCATATAGAGAGAGATCGTAGGAGATGGTGCAGAAGATCATATAGAGAGAGATCGTAGGAGATGGTGCAGAAGATCATATAGAGAGAGATCGTAGGAGATGGTGCAGAAGATCATATATAGAGATCGTAGGAGATGGTGCAGAAGATCATATATAGAGAGATCGTAGGAGATGGTGCAGAAGATCATATAGAGAGATCGTAGGAGATGGTACAGAAGATCATATAGAGAGAGCGTAGGAGATGGTACAGAAGATCATATAGAGAGAGCGTAGGAGATGGTACAGAAGATCATATAGAGAGAGCGTAGGAGATGGTACAGAAGATCATATAGAGAGATCGTAGGAGATGGTACAGAAGATCATATAGAGAGAGCGTAGGAGATGGTACAGAAGATCAGGATAGAGAGAGAGATCGTAGGAGATGGTGCAGAAGATCAGACATAGAGATAGGAGATGGTGCAGAAGATCAGACATAGAGAGTAGGAGATGGTACAGAAGATCATATAGAGAGAGCGTAGGAGATGGTACAGAAGAGCCATCATACAGAGAGAGAGATCGTAGGAGATGGTACAGAAGATCATATAGAGAGATCGTAGGAGATGGTACAGAAGATCATATAGAGAGATCGTAGGAGATGGTACAGAAGATCATATAGAGAGATCGTAGGAGATGGTACAGAAGATCATATAGAGAGATCGTAGGAGATGGTACAGAAGATCATATAGAGAGATCGTAGGAGATGGTACAGAAGATCATATAGAGAGATCGTAGGAGATGGTGCAGAAGATCAGACATAGAGATCGTAGGAGATGGTGCAGAAGATCATATAGAGAGAGATCGTAGGAGATGGTGCAGAAGATCAGACATAGAGATCGTAGGAGATGGTGCAGAAGATCAGACATAGAGATCGTAGGAGATGGTGCAGAAGATCATATAGAGAGATCGTAGGAGATGGTGCAGAAGATCATATATAGAGATCGTAGGAGATGGTACAGAAGATCATATATAGAGATCGTAGGAGATGGTACAGAAGATCATATAGAGAGATCGTAGGAGATGGTACAGAAGATCATATATAGAGAGAGATCGTAGGAGATGGTGCAGAAGATCAGACATAGAGATCGTAGGAGATGGTGCAGAAGATCATATAGAGAGATCGTAGGAGATGGTACAGAAGATCATATAGAGAGATCGTAGGAGATGGTACAGAAGATCATATAGAGAGATCGTAGGAGATGAGCGTAGAGATCGATGGTGCAGAAGATCATATAGAGAGATCGTAGGAGATGGTGCAGAAGATCATATAGAGAGATCGTAGGAGATGGTACAGAAGATCATATAGAGAGAGATCGTAGGAGATGGTGCAGAAGATCAGACATAGAGATCGTAGGAGATGGTGCAGAAGATCATATAGAGAGATCGTAGGAGATGGTGCAGAAGATCATATATAGAGAGATCGTAGGAGATGGTGCAGAAGATCATATAGAGAGAGAGAGCGTAGGAGATGGTACAGAAGATCATATATAGAGAGAGATCGTAGGAGATGGTGCAGAAGATCATATATAGAGAGTAGAGCGTAGGAGATGGTACAGAAGATCATATATAGAGAGAGATCGTAGGAGATGGTACAGAAGAGATCGTAGGAGATGGTGCAGAAGATCATAGAGAGAGATCGTAGGAGATGGTACAGAAGATCATATATAGAGAGAGAGATCGTAGGAGATGGTGCAGAAGATCATATAGAGAGATCGTAGGAGATGGTACAGAAGATCATATAGAGAGAGATCGTAGGAGATGGTGCAGAAGATCATATATAGAGAGAGATCGTAGGAGATGGTACAGAAGATCATATATAGAGAGAGATCGTAGGAGATGGTGCAGAAGATCAGACATAGAGATCGTAGGAGATGGTACAGAAGATCATATATAGAGAGAGCGTAGGAGATGGTGCAGAAGATCATATATAGAGAGAGCGTAGGAGATGGTACAGAAGATCATATATAGAGAGATCGTAGGAGATGGTACAGAAGATCATATAGAGAGAGCGTAGGAGATGGTACAGAAGATCAGACATAGAGATCGTAGGAGATGGTACAGAAGATCAGATAGATCGTAGGAGATGGTACAGAAGATCAGACATAGAGATCGTAGGAGATGGTACAGAAGATCAGATAGAGAGAGAGCGTAGGAGATGGTACAGATCAGACATAGAGAGCGTAGGAGATCGTACAGAAGATCAGATAGAGAGAGAGCGTAGGAGATGGTGCAGAAGATCAGACATAGAGATCGTAGGAGATGGTGCAGAAGATCATATAGAGAGAGATCGTAGGAGATGGTGCAGAAGATCATATAGAGAGCGTAGGAGATGGTACAGAAGATCAGACATAGTGATCGTAGGAGATGGTACAGAAGAAGAAAACGGGTCACTGAATTGCTTACAAACACAAATATGTCGCAACAGAGTAAAGATTGTCTTAGCTGAGAGATCACTGAAGTAGAGCACAAACTTACGATGTCGTAACTAACAGAAGAAGTACAAAGGGAACAAAGGGTCATACAGGATATTGGTCGTAACTAACAGAAGAAGTACAAAGGGAACAAAGGGTCATACAGGATATTGGTCGTAACTAACAGAAGAAGTACAAAGGGAACAAAGGGTCATACAGGATATTGGTCGTAACTAACAGAAGAAGTACAAAGGGAACAAAGGGTCATACAGGATATTGGTCGTAACTAACAGAAGAAGTACAAAGGGAACAAAGGGTCATACAGGATATTGGTCGTAACTAACAGAAGAAGTACAAAGGGAACAAAGGGTCATACAGGATATTGGTCGTAACTAACAGAAGAAGTACAAAGGGAACAAAGGGTCATACAGGATATTGGTCGTAACTAACAGAAGAAGTACAAAGGGAACAAAGGGTCATACAGGATATTGGTCGTAACTAACAGAAGAAGTACAAAGGGAACAAAGGGTCATACAGGATATTGGTCGTAACTAACAGAAGAAGTACAAAGGGAACAAAGGGTCATACAGGATATTGCAAGAAACAAAAAATATTTCTATTCCTATACAAAATCCAAGTTAAGAACTGCCTGTAGAACTGGACCACTACTGAGAGGAGACTCGTATACTGACGATGAACAGAAGATGAACGAAATCCTAAAAGAACAGTATGAGTCGGTGTTCAGCAACCCACTAAATGACAACAAGGTAGAAAATACAGAAATATTATTCACTCCAGCAGAAGGCCTCACAGACCAACTAACTGACATTAGTACAAATCCCATAGATTTCGAGAAATAAATGGACAACATGGCCACTCACTCAGCACCTGGACCAGACTCATGGAATGTTCTGTTTATACAGAAGTGCAAAGTACCACTAGCACGAGCACTCAGTATTATCTACAGAAAGATCTTAGATCTAGGTGACACACCAGAGGCCTTAAATAGTGCAGACATAACTCCTTTGTATAAGTACCACTAGCACGAGCACCCAGTATTATCTGGAGAAAGATCTTAGATCTAGGTGACACACTAGAGGTCTTAAATAGTGCAGACATAACTTTGTATAAGTACCACTAGCACGAGCACCCAGTATTATCTGGAGAAAGATCTTAGATCTAGGTGACACACCAGAGGCCTTAAATAGTGCAGACATAACTTTGTATAAGTACCACTAGCACGAGCACCCAGTATTATCTGGAGAAAGATCTTAGATCTAGGTGACACACCAGAGGTCTTAAATAGTGCAGACATAACTCCTTTGTATAAGTACCACTAGCACGAGCACTCAGTATTATCTGGAGAAAGATCTTAGATCTAGGTGACACACTAGAGGCCTTAAATAGTGCAGACATAACTCCTTTGTATAAGTACCACTAGCACGAGCACTCAGTATTATCTGGAGAAAGATCTTAGATCTAGGTGACACACCAGAGGCCTTAAATAGTGCAGACATAACTTTGTATAAGTACCACTAGCACGAGCACTCAGTATTATCTGGAGAAAGATCTTAGATCTAGGTGACACACTAGAGGCCTTAAATAGTGCAGACATAACTTTGTATAAGGGAGGTAGTAGAACACTAACTAAATGTTACAGACCAGCAGCCATAACTTCTTACATCATAAAAATATTGGAAAGTGATGAGACGGCAGGTTACAAATTTCATGGAGCAGCACAACCAACATAACCTGAACCAGCATGGTTTTACAGCAGGACGATCATGTCTGTCACAGCTGCTGAACCATTATGACACAATTACGGAGGCACTGGAAGACGACCGAAACGCAGTTGTCATAATTACACAGAATTTGCAAAGGCGTTTGACAAATGCGATCATGGAGTGATAGCGCACAAAATGAAGGCCATGGACATTACGGGGAAGGTAGGCAGATGGATTTTCGGCTTCCTAACACACAGAACACAAGTATTTAACGAGCAATCTCCAGTATCAGCGAGGTCAAATGCTTAGTGCCCCAAGGCACTGTCCTGGCACCTCTGCTGTTTCTCATCCTCACGGCAGACAGATAAAAACACCCATCACAGTTTGGTATCATCATTTGCAGATAACACTAAAATAAGCATGAAAGTCACTACGGTAGAAGACACTGAAAAATTACAGGAAGACATAAGCAGTGTTTTCCAGTGGTCAGTGAAGAACAACATGACGTTCAGTGGTGATAAGTTCCAGCTGCTTAGGTACGGAAAGAATGAAGAACTTAAAAGTAACACTGTATACAAAACTCAAGAGGATCATTAAATAGAACGAAAAGAACACTTAAATGACCTGGGAATAATTATGTCAGCGGAACTTTCTTTTAAAGACCATAACAAGACAAAGATCACGACAGCCAGGAAGATCACGGGGTGGGTATTGAGAACTTTCAAAACAAGGGAAATAATGCCACTGGTGACACTTTATAGATCACTAGTGCTCCCTCACTTAGAATATTGTTCAGTGTTGACGACCCCGTTCATAGCAGGAGAAATATCAGAGCTGGAACTAATATAGAGATCTTTTATGGCTCACATTGAGCCAGTAAAGTATTTAAATTACTGGGAACACCTTCAAGTCTTGAACATGTACTTACTGGAGCGGAGGAGAGAGAGAGAGAGCGAGAGAGAGAGAGAGAGAGAGATACATGATAATATACCTGGAAAGTACTCGAGGCTCTGGTGCCAAATGTTCACACTGCCATAACAACATACTGGAGTGAGAGATATGTGAGGAAGTGTAAAATAAACCCAGTGAGTAGCAGGGGAGCGGTGGGCACAATAAGGGAACACTGTATCAACATCCGGGGTCCCAGATTATTAAACATCTTACCAGAAGATATCAGAAACACTGCTGGAACAAGTTTAGAAGTCTTCAAGTGGAAACTGGATAAGTATCTTCACCAGGTGCCAGATCAACCAGGCTGTGATAGATATGTGGGGTAGCGAGCCACTAGTAGCAACATCAGAGGTAAAAGTACAACACATCACTACACAACACATTACAACACGTCACAAAACATGAGAATACATCACATCACAATACATCAGAACATATTACAACACAATACGTCACATCACAACACACTACAACACATCACAACACCCCACAACACATCACAACACCCCACAACACATCATAACACCCCACAACACAACCCAACACACTACAACACCTCGCAACACATCACAACACACTACAACACATCACAACACATCACAACACACTACAACACATCACAACACCCCACAACACATCACAACACCCCACAACACATAACACCTCACAACACATCACAACACACTACAACACATCACAACACATCATAACACACCACAACACATCACAGCACACAACACATCACAATAGATCACAACACACCACATCACAACACAACACATCATAACACACAATATACAACAGCATATCAAAACACATTACAACAAATCACAACACAACCCAGCACACTATAATACATCACAACACCCAACACAACACACTACAACACACCACAACACATCACAACACATCACAACACATTACAACACATCACACCACGACACATCACAACACATCACAACACACCACGACCCATCACACCACAACACACATCACAACACATCACACATCACAACACATCACGACACATCACAACACACCATGACACATCACACCACAACACATCACAACACATCACACAACACAACACACAACACATCACAACGCATCACAACAGTCACAACACATCACAACACACCACAGTACATCACATCACAATACACCACAACACATAACAATACAATACATCACAACACATCACACATCACAGTACATCACGACACATCACAATACATCACAACACATCACAATACATCACATCACACATCACAACACATCACACATCACAATACATCACAACACATCACAATACATCACAATACATCACAACACTTCACAACACATCACAATACATCACAATACATCACAACACTTCACAACACACCACAATACATCACAACACATCACAACACATCACAATACATCACATCACATCACATATCACAACACATCACAATACATCACAACGCATCACAATATATCAACACATCACATCACAACACATCACAACACATCAAAATACATCACATCACAACACATCACAATACATTACAACAGATCACAATACATCATAACACATCACATCACAACACATCACAATACATAACACATCACAACATATCACATCACAATACATCATAATACATCACATCACAACACATCACACCACAATACATCACATCACAATACATCACAACACGCCACAATATATCACGACACATCACAACACATCACAATACATCACAACACATCACAACACACCACAATACATCACATCACAATACATCACAACGCATCACAGCACATCACACATCACATCACAATACATCACATCACAACACACCACAATACATCACGACACATCACAACACATCAAAACACATCACAACACACCACAATACATCACAACACATCCTAACACATCACAACACACCACAATACATCACATCACAATACATCACAACATATCACAGCACATCACAATATATCAACACATCACATCACATCACAACACTTCACAATACATCACAACACATCACAACACACCACAATACATCACAATACATCACAACATATCACAACACATCACAGCACCTCACAACACACCACAATACATCACATCACAATACATCACATCACAACACATCACAATACATCACAACACATCACAGCACCTCACAACACACCATAATATAATACATCACATCACAACACATCACAATACATCACAACATATAACACATCACATCACAACACATCACAATACATCACAATACATCATAATACATCACATCACATCACAACACACCACAATACATCACATCACAATACATCACAACACGCCACAATATATCACGACACATCACAACACATCACAATACATCACAACACATCACACACATCACAATACATTACAACAGATCACAATACATCATAACACATCACATCACAACACATCACAATACATAACAACACATCACAACATATCACATCACAATACATCATAATACATCACATCACAACACATCACAACACACCACAATATATCACATCACAATACATCACAACACGCCACAATATATCACGACACATCACAACACATCACAATACATCACAACACATCACAACACACCACAATACATCACATCACAATACATCACAACGCATCACAGCACATCACAACACATCACATCACAACACATCACATCACATCACAACACACCACAATACATCACGACACATCACAACACATCAAAACACATCACAACACACCACAATACATCACATCACATCACAATACATCACAACACATCCTAACACATCACAACACACCACAATACATCACATCACAATACATCACAACATATCACAGCACATCACAATATATCAACACATCACATCACAACACTTCACAATACATCACAACACACCACAATACATCACAATACATCACAACACATCACAACACATCACAGCACCTCACAACACACCACAATACATCACATCACAATACATCACATCACAACACATCACAATACATCACAGTACATCACAACACATCACAGCACCTCACAACACACCATAATATAATACATCACATCACAACACATCACAATACATTACAACATATCACATCACAACACATCACAACACACCACAATAAATCACATCACAATACATCACAACACATCAGAGCACCTCACAACACACAATACATAACATCACAATACATCACATCACAACACACCACAATACATCATAACACATCACAACATATCACATCACAACACACCACAATACATCACGACACATCGCACATCACAACACACCACAATACATCACAACACATCCTAACACATCACAACACATCACAATACACCACAACACATCACATCACAATACATCACAACACATCACAACACACCACAATACATCACATCACAACACATATCACAACACATCACAGCACATCACATCACAATATATCACAACACATCACATCACAACACATCACAACACATAACACACCACAATACATCACAATACATCACAGCACCTCACAACACACCGCAATACATCACATCACAATACATCACATCACAACACATCACAACACATCACAACACATCACAACACATCACAACACATCACAACACATCACAGCACCTTACAACACACCACAATTTATCACCACAATACATCACAACACATCACAGCACCTCACAACACACAATACATCACATCACAAAATATCATAACACATCACAACATATCACATCACAACACACCACAATAAATCACGTCACAATACATCACAGCACATAACACACCACAATACATCACATCACAATACATCACATCACAGCACCTAACAACACACCACAATACATCACATCACAACACATCACAAAACATCACAACACATCACAGCACCTAACAACACACCACAAAACATCACATCACAATACATCACATCACAACACATCACAATACGTCACAACACATCACAGCACCTAACACACCACAATACATCACATCACAATACATCACATCACAACACGTCACAACACATCACAGCACCTCACAACACACCACAATACATCACATCACAACGCATCAAAATACATCACAACACATCACAACACACCACAATACATCACATCACAATACATCACATCACAACACATCACAACACATCACAGCACCTAACAACACACCTCAATACAACATATCACAATACATCACATCACATCACAACACATCAAAATACATCACAACACATCACAGCACCTAACAACACCACAATACATCACAATGCATCACATCACAACACATCACAATACATCACAACACATCACAGCACCTAACAACACACCACAATACATCACATTACAATACATCACATCACAACACATCACAGCACCTAACAACACACCACAATACATCACATCACAACACATCACATCACAACACATCACAGCACCTAACAACATACCACAATACATCACAATACATCACATCACAGCACCTAACACACCACAATACATCACAATACATCACAACACATCACAGCACCTAACACACCACAATGCATCACAATACATCACATCACATCACAGCATATCACATCACCTCAACACACCACAATACATCACATCACAATACATCACAATACATATCACAACACATCACAACACATCACAGCACCTCATAACACACCACAATACATCACATCACAATACATCACAATACAACACAATACATCACATCACAACACATCACGTCACAGCACATCACAGCACCTCATAACACACCACAATACATCACATCACAATACAACACAATACATCACATCACAATACATCACAACACATCACAACACATCACAGCACCTAACAACACACCACAATACATCACATCACAATACATCACATCACAACACATCACAGCACCTCACAACACACCACAATACATCACATCACAATACATCACATCACAACACATCACAGCACCTCACAACACACCACAATACATCACATCACAATACATCACAACACATCACATCACAGCACATCACAGCACCTCACAACACACCACAATACATCACATCACAACACATCACAGCACCTCACAACACACCACAATACATCACATCACAACACATCACATCACCTCACAACACACCACAATACATCACATCACAATACATCACAATACAACACATCACATCACAATACATCACAACACATCACAACACATCACAGCACCTCACAACACACCACAATACATCACATCACAAAACATCACGTCACAACCACCAATCATCAACAACTCATCACTAAACAAATTCATCACAACTCATCAACAAATATATAAACTCATTTCCTATATTAATTTGCGTCTAATAGCGATGTTTATAGCAATTTATATGAGGGTTTTATAGGAGATTTATATAAGTGTCTGGCGAGTGCTGGCAATCCCAGCAATGTTAATCAACAAGGTAGGAGATCGATAGTGGCACCCTCCCTGTGGCACCCTCCCTGTGTCACCCACCCTGTGGCACCCTCCCTGTGGCACCCTCCCTGTGTCACCCTCCCTGTGGCACCCTCCCTGTGGCACCCTCCCTGTGGCACCCTCCCTGTGGCACCCTCCCTGTGGCACCCTCCCTGTGGCACCCTCCCTGTGGCACCCTCCCTTGTCACCCACCCTGTGTCACCCACCCTGTGGCACCCTCCCTGTGGCACCCTCCCTGTGGCACCCTCCCTGTGTCACCAACCCTGTGGCACCCTCCCTGTGGCACCCTCCCTGTGTCACCCACCCTTTGGCACCCTCCCTGTGGCACCCTCCCTGTGTCACCCTCCCTGTGGCACCCTCCCTTTGGCACCCTCCCTGTGTCACCCACCCTTTGGCACCCTCCCTGTGGCACCCTCCATGTGGCACCCTCCCTGTGGCACCCTCCATGTGTTATCCACCCTGTGGTACCCTCCCTGTGGCACCCTCCCTGTGGCACCCTCCCTGTGTCACCCACCCAGTGGCACCCTCCCTGTGGCACCCTCCATGTGTTATCCACCCTGTGGTACCCTCCCTGTGGCACCCTCCCTGTGGCACCCTCCCTGTGTCACCCACCCAGTGGCACCCTCCCTGTGGAACCCTCCCTGTGGCACCCTCCCTGTGTCACCCACCCTGTGGCACCCTCCCTGTGGCACCCTCCCTGTGTTATCCACCCTGTGGTACCCTCCCTGTGGCACCCTCCCTGTGGCACCCTCCCTGTGTCACCCACCCTGTGGCACCCTCCCTGTGGAACCCTCCCTGTGGCACCCTCCCTGTGTCACCCACCCTGTGGCACCCTCCCTGTGGCACCCTCCCTGTGGCACCCTCCCTGTGGCACCCTCCCTGTGGTACCCTCCCTGTGGCACCCTCCCTGTGGCACCCTCCCTGTGGCACCCTCCCTGTGGCACCCACCCTGTGGCACCCTCCCTGTGGCACCCTCCCTGTATCACCCTCCCTGTGGCACCCTCCCTGTGGCACCCTCCATGTGGCACCCTCTCTGTGGCACCCTCCCTGTGTTATCCACCCTGTGGTACCCTCCCTGTGGCACCCTCCCTGTGGCACCCTCCCTGTGTCACCCACCCTGTGGCACCCTCCCTGTGGAACCCTCCCTGTGGCACCCTCCCTGTGTTACCCACCCTGTGGCACAATCCCTGTGGCACCCTCCCTGTGGCACCCTCCCTGTGGCACCCTCCCTGTGGCACCCTCCCTGTGTTACCCACCCTGTGGCACCCTCCCTGTGGCACCCTCCCTGTGGCACCCTCCCTGTGGCACCCACCCTGTGGCACCCTCCCTGTGTCACCCACCCTGTGGCACCCTCCCTTTGGCACCCTCCCTGTGTCACCCTCCCTTTGGCACTCTCCCTGTGGCACCCTCCCTGTGGCACCCTCCCTGTGTTACTCACCCTGTGGCACCCTCCCTGTGTCACCCACCCTGTGGCACCCTCCCTGTGGCACCCTCCCTGTGTCACCCACCCTGTGTCACCCACCCTGTGGCACCCTCCCTGTGTCACCCACCCTGTGGCACCCTCCCTGTGTCACCCTCCCTGTGGCACCCTCCCTCTGGCACCCTCCCTGTGGCACCCTCCCTGTGTCACCCACCCTGTGGCACCCTCCCTTGTCACCCACCCTGTGTCACCCTCCCTTTGGCACCCTCCCTGTGGCACCCTCCCTGTGGCACCCTCCCTGTGGCACCCTCCCTGTGGCACCCACCCTTTGTCACCCTCCCTGTGGCACCCTCCCTGTGGCACCCTCCCTGTGGCACCCTCCCTCTGGCACCCTCCCTGTGGCACCCTCCCTGTGGCACCCTCCCTGTGTCACCCTCCCTGTGGCACCCTCCCTTTGGCACCCTCCCTGTGTCACCCACCCAGTGGCACCCTCCCTGTGGCACCCTCCCTGTGGCACCCTCCCTGTGGCACCCTCCCTGTTACCCACCCTGTGGCACCCTCCCTGTGGCACCCTCCCTGTGTTACCCACCCTGTGGCACAATCCCTGTGGCACCCTCCCTGTGGCACCCTCCCTGTTTTACCCACCCTGTGGCACCCTTCCTGTGGCACCCTCCCTGTGTTACCCACCCTGTGGCACCCTCCCTGTGTCACTCTCCCTGTGGAACCCTCCCTGTGGCACCCTGTGTTACCCACCCTGTGGCACCCTCCCTGTGGCACCCTCCCTGTGGCACCCACCCTGTGGCACCCTCCCTGTGGCACCCTCCCTTTGGTACACTCCCTGTGGTACACTCCCTGTGGCACCCTCCCTGTGGCACCCTCCCTGTGGCACCCACCCTGTGGCACCCACCCTGTGGCACTTTCCCTGTGGAACTCTCCCTGTGGCACTCTCCTTGTGTCACCCTCTGGCATCCTTCCTGTGGCACCCTCCCTGTGGCACCCTCCCTATGGCACTCTCCCTGTGGCACCCTCCCTGGGGCACCCACTTCCTCTGGTACCCTCCCTGTGTCTCCCAACCTGTGGCACTCTCCCTCTGGCATCCTCCCTCTGGCACCCTTCCTCTGGCACCCTCCCTCTGGCACTCTCCCTGTGGCACCCTCCCTGTGGAAGTCTGCCTGTGACATCCTCCCTGTGGCACTCTGTGGCACAGTCTCTGTGGCACCCTCCCCTTGGCACTCTCCCTGTGGAAACCTCCCTCTGGTACCCTCCCTGTGGCACCCTCCCTATGGCACCCTCCCTCTGGCACCCTCCCTCTGGCATCTTCCCTCTGGCACCCTCCCTCTGGCACTCTCCCTGTGGTACTTTCTCTGTGGCACCCTCCCTGTGTCGCCCACCCTGTGGCACCCTCCCTGTGGCACCCTCCCTCTGAAACCCTCCCTGTGGTACTCTCCCTGTGGGACCCTTCCTGTGTCACCCACCCTGCCTCACCCTCCCTGTGACACTCTCCCGGAGACACTCTCCCTGTGGCACTCTCCCTGGGGCACATTCCCTGTAACACATTCCCTGTGACACCCTCCCTATGGCACATTCCCTGTGGCATCCTCCCTTTCTCACCTTCTCTGTGTCACCCTCCCTTTGGCATCGTCCCTGTAACACCCTCCCTGTGGCACCCTCCTTGTGGCACTCTCCTTATGACTTACTCCGCGTGACTCTTTTTGTGGAACCCTTCTTGTGACACTCTCTCTCTGGCACCCCTGTGACATCCTCTTTGTGATACTCTCCTTGTGACACCCTCCGTGTAGCACCTTCCCTATGACATCCTCCCTGTGGCACCCTCCCTGTGACACCCTCCCTGTGGCACCCTTCCTGTGACACCCTCCCTATGACATCATCCCTGTGACACCCTTCCTGTGTCACCCTTCTGTGACACCCTCCCTATGACACCATCCCTGTGACACCCTTCCTGTGTCACCCTCCCTTTGACACCCTACCTGTGTCACCCTCCCTGATACACCCTCCCTTTGGCAACCTATTTGTGGTACCCTCCCTGTGCCACCCTTCCTCTGGTACACGCCATGTGAAACCCTCCCTGTGGCACTCTCCCTATAGCAACCTCCCTGTGGCAACCTACCTGTGTCACCCTCCCTGTGGCACCTTCCCTGTTGCACCCTTCCTGTGGCACCCTCCATGTGTAACCCTCCGCGTGGCACCCTACCTGTGCCACTCTCCCTACAGCCACTCTCCTTGTGGCACCCTCCCTGTGGCACCCTCCATGTGGTACCCTACCTGTTGGCCCCCTCCTAATGACACCTTCTCTGTGGCATCATCCCTATGCTACCTTCCCTGTGGCACTCTCCCTGTGTCTACCTGTGACTCCCTAACTGTGGCACCCTCTCTGTGACACCGTCTCTGTGATATCCTCCCTGTGTCACCCTCTCTGTAGTACCTTCCGTTTGGCATCCCCCTGTGGCACCATCACTGTCATTTTCCCTTTGCCACCCTCTCTGTGGCACCCTCCTGTGACACCCTTACTGTGACATCGTTGAGGCTCTCTCCTTGTGGCTCTCTCTCTGTTACACTCTCCCTGTGGCACCTTTCCTGTGGCACCCTCCTTGTGGCACCCTCCCTGTGTCACCCTTCATTTTACACCCTCTCTCTAGCACCCTCCCTTTGGCACCCACTGAGGCATCTTCTCATTGTCACCCTCCCTGTGTTACCCTCTCTTTGGCAACCCCCTGTGACACCCTCCTTGTGACACTTTCTTTGCGCCACTCTTCCTGTATTACCCTCCCTGTGGCACCTTCTGTTTGACACTCTCCCTGTGGCACCCTCCCCGTGACTCCCTGTAATAGTCACCCTGTTACATCATCCCTGAATCTTCCTCCCTGTAATACCCTCCTAGTGGGACCCTCCCTGTGACACCTTCCCTGTGTCACCCTTCCTGTGACACTCTCCCTGTGGCCCCATCCCTGTGTCACCCTTCCTGTGATACCCTTCCTATGACACTCCTTGTGGCACATCCCCTGTGCCATTCTTACTGTGTCACCCTCCCTGGGACACCCTCCCTATGGCACCCTCCCTGTGGTGTGCTCCCTGTGCCACCCTCTCAATTGCAACCTCACTGTAGTATCCTCCCTGTGACACCCTTTCCATATCACCCTCCCTGTGGCACCTTCCCTGTGGCATCCTCCCTGTTGCACCCTCCCTGTGGTACCCTCCCTGTGACACTTTCCGTGTCACCCTCCCTGGGACACCCTCCTTGTTTCACCCCTTTTGTGTCACTCTCCCTGGGTTACCCTCCCTGCGGCACCCTCCCTGTGTTACCATCTCTGCGTCACCCTCCCTATGACACCCTCCCTGTTTCACTCTCCCTGTGTCGCCTTCCCTATGGTACCCTCTCTTTGGCACCCTCCCTTTGGCACCCTACTTATGTCACCCTTCCTGTGTCACCCTCCCTATGGCACCCTCCTTTTGGTACCCTCCCTGTGGCACCCTCTCTGTGGCACTCTCCCTGTGGCACCCTCTCTGTGGCACCCACTCTGTGGCACTTTCCCTGCCCTGTGGCACATTCTTTGTGGCATCCTCTCTGTGGCACCCTCTGAGGCTCTCTCCCTGTCGCACCCTCTTTGGCACTCTCTGTGGCACCCTATCTGGGTCACTCTCCCTGTGGCACTCTGTGGCGCCCTCTCTGTGGCACCCACTCCGTGGCACATTCTTTGTTGCACCCTCTCTGTGGCACTCTGTGGCACCCTTTCTAGGTCATTCTCCCTGTAGCACTCTGTGGCACCCTCTCTTTGGCACCCTCTCTGTAGCACCCTCTGTGGCACCCTCTCTGTGGCACCCTCTCTGTGGCACCCTCTCTGTGGCACCCTCTCTGTGCACTCTCCACTTGACACTTTTCATGGCACTGGTAGCCAGAAACTGAAGCTTCTCTTATGTATAATTCAAACTTAATTCAGGTGTATGCCTCTCAGTGTACACACACACACACACACACAGGGAGAGGACACGTGAGAGAGACGACTACCGGAGAGAGAGGAGAGGATGAGCCAGCAAGACTGGACCTAGTATTTACCTTGAGTAGTGCAGATATTGAGGACATCACATTTGAAAGACCCCTCTGGGCCAGTGATCACGTGGTTCTGAGCTGCGAATATACATGACTCACGAAATCGTAATGACACGATTTCAAACAAACCATACCATGGGTGGAGACTCTCTGATCACGGGTTCTATCCCCGCCCGTGGTATGGTTCGAATATACAGTGGAATTACAGGCGGAGAGGGAAGCAGGAAAGGCAGGACGAATGAAGCCAAACTACGAGAGAAGAAGTATAGAAGGCAAAAGACCCAGGAGAATAAGAAGAGCAGTTGGAGAGCCAGAAATGAATATGCACAGGTAAGAAGGGAGGTTCAGCAGCAATATGAAAATGACATAGCAGCGATAGCCAAATCTGACCTGAAGCTTTTGTACAGCCACATCAGGAGGAAAACAACAGTCAAGGACCAGGTAATCAGGATGAGGAAGGAAGGAGGAGAAGTTACAAGAAACGACCATGAAGTATGTGAGGAACTAAACATAAGACTCAAAAAAGTGTACCGAGAGGAGACAGAAGGGACTCCAGAAAGACGGAGAGGTGGGGTACACCATCAAGTACTCGACACAATACATACAACAGAAGAAGTGAAGAGGCTGCTAAGCGAGCTAGATACTTCAAAGGCGATGGGGCCGGATAACATCTCTCCATGGGGTCCTGAGAGAGGGAGCAGAGGCGCTTTGTGTACCACTAACAACAATCTTCAACACATCTATCGAAACAGGACGACTACCTGAGGTATGGAAGACAGATATTGTCCCAATTTTTTAAAAAGGCGACAGACACGAAGCATTAATCTACAGACCAGTGTCACTGACATGTACAGTACGCAAAGTCATGGAGAAGATTATCAGGAGGAGAGTGGTGGAGCACCTAGAAAGGAATGAGCTTATGAACGACAGCCAGCACAGTTTCAGAGATGGGAAATCCTGTGTCACAAACCTACTGTAGTTCTATGACGGGGTGACAGCAGTAAGACAAGAGAGAGAGGGGTGGGTAGATTGCGTTTTCTTGAACTGTAAGAAGGCGTTTGACAGTTCCACACAAGAGATTAGTGCAAAAGCTGGAGGACCAAGCAGGGATAACAGGAAAGGCACTACAATGGATCAGGGAATACCTGACAGGGAGGGAACACCGAGTCTTGGTACGTGGTGAGGTGTCAGAGTGGGCGCCTGTGACGAGCGGGGTTCCACAGGGGTCAGTCCTAGGACCAGTGCTGTTCTTGGTATTTGTGAACGACATGATGGAAGGAATAATCAGAGGTGTCCCTTTTTGCAGATAATGTGAAGCTGATGAGAAGAATTCAATGGGACGAGGACCAGGCAGAACTACAAAGAGATCTGGACAGGCTGCAGGCCTGGTCCAGAAACTGGCTCCTGGAGTTCAACTCCAGGTAAACCACCAAGTGCAAAGTCATGAAGATTGGAGAGGGGCAAAAAAAAAAAACTGCAGACAGAGTACAGTTTAGGGGGCCAGAGACTACAAACCTCACTCAGGAAAATGATTTTGGGGTGAGTATAACACCAGGTACATCTCCTGAGGCGCATATCAACCAAATAACTGCTGCAGCATATAGGCGCCTGGCAAACCTCAGAACAGCATTCCGACATCTCAATAAGGAATCGTTCAGGACCCTGTACACCGTGTACGTTAGGCCCATATTGGAGTATGCGGCACCAGTTTGGAACCCACACCTAGCCAAGCACGTAAAGAAACTAGAGAAAGTGCAAAGGTTTGCAACAAGACTAGTCCCAGAGCTAAGAGGTATGTCCTACGAGGAGAGGTTAAGGGAAATCGACCTGACAACACTGGAGGACAGGAGAGATAGGGGGGATATGATAACGACATATAAAATACTGAGAGGAATTGACAAGGTGGACAGAGACAGGATGTTCCAGAGATTGGACACAGCAACAAGGGGACACAGTTGGAAGTTGAAGACTCAGATGAATCACAGAGATGTTAGGAAGTATTTCTTCAGTCACAGAGTTGTCAGGAAGTGAAATAGTCTGGCAAGTGATGTAGTGGAGGCAGGAACCATACATAGCTTTAAGAAGAGGTATGATAAAGCTCATGGAGCAGGAAGTGTGACCCAGTAGCGACCAGTGAAGAGGCGGGGCCAGGAGCTGTGAATCGACCCCTGCAACCACAACTAGGTGAGTACACAACACAAACACAACAAACACGTAACACACAACACACACACAACACACAACACACAAAAAACACAACACAACACACAACTCGCAACACACACAACACACACACAACACACACACAACATACAACACAAACAACACACAACTCGCAACACACACAACACACACACAACACACACACAACATTCAACACACACACAACACACACACACACACAACACACACACAACACACACACAACACACACACAACACACACACAACACACACACAACACACACACAACACACACACACAACACACACACACAACACACACACACAACACACACACAACACACACACAACACACACACAACACACACACAACACACACACAACACACACACACAACACACACACAACACACACACACACACACACACACACACACACACAACACACACACAACACACACACAACATGCAACACACACAACACACACACAACACACACACAACACACACACAACATTCAACACACACACAACACACACACAACACACACACAACACACACACAACACACACACAACACACACACAACACACACACAACACACACACAACACACACACAACACACACACAACACACACACACAACACACACGCAACACACACAACACACACACAAAACACACACACAACACACACACAACACACACACAACATTCAACACACACACAACACACACACACACACACACACACACACAACACACACACACACAACACACACAACATTCAACACACACACAACACACACACAACACACACACACAACACACACACAACATTCAACACACACACAACACACACACAACACACACACAACATTCAACACACACACAACACACACACAACACACACACAACAT
This sequence comes from Cherax quadricarinatus, assembly GCF_038502225.1. NCBI lineage: Eukaryota > Metazoa > Arthropoda > Malacostraca > Decapoda > Parastacidae > Cherax > Cherax quadricarinatus. The sequence continues at coordinate 10,691,841 of NC_091384.1, read as the reverse complement.
TCAACACACACACAACACACACACAACACACACACAACATTCAACACACACACAACACACACACAACATTCAACACACACACAACACACACACAACACACACACACAACACACACACAACACACACACAACATTCAACACACACACAACACACAACACAAACATACAACACACAATACATAAACACACAACACAGTCACAAAAACACACATTTCTTGCTTCACTTGACAGCAAACACAACATTCCCATCCTCTCCTTCTCTCTCTCTCTCTCTCTCTCTCTCTCTCTCTCTCACCTTCCTCCATCTCCAGCCTGACTCAGGGTCACAAGTACATACAATTCCAAGAACAGTTTTTCAGAACTGACCAATGTCTGGAAAATCTTCCAACTATTGCCCCAAATATCTTGTTGCTGGGTGATTTCAACTTAAGACACCTAAAATGAAGGAATATGGCAAATAATGTAATAGCAGAGATAACCCCAGGAGGCAGCAGCAGCTCAGATGAAAATTCACACACACACACAGACACACACACACACAAATACACTTGACACTGGAAAATACACTTGACATTATCTTCACTAATAATGATGATTAAGTACGAAATATAACAGTATAAAAGACAATATACTCACATCACAACATAGCAGAAGTACAGACATGTATGTGCAGGGCTCCTGGCCAGCATAATGTGATCAGTCATGAGGGAGCCTCCACCAAATTCAACTCCAGTATTACAAATGGCCTGTTACCCCGGGTGTAATGGGAGCAAAATAAACACAGCAGAAAAAGTTTAGACTTATATTATCCTTCACCAATTTAGAACAGCAATATGTACACTATGTACAGTGATAAGTATAGTGCACTCCACGGTAAGCAAGGCAGAAATAGAAGCCACAAGATAGCAGACCGTGCTTCAACCAGCTCTAGAATGGGAATGACAAGGGCAGACAGGAGAGTGGTACCCACATAACCTCTGCGATTGCCAAAACCATCTTCTTATTGGCTAGAACCTGGTCACTAGTTGAACGACGGGGCCCCATCATCAACTCTTAGCAACCTGGTTCGCTGGTTGGGGAAGATAGCATGTAAATGAGGGTGTGTACATGCGCCGAATAAAGGTTACGTACTCTTTGCGTGCCAGAAACATTCAGTGGGATCAGGTCAACCAGGTCCTAAATAAAACAAGTTGGGAAGATATCCTAAACAAGACGGATCCAAACCTTTGGCAAGAAAGAATTAACTCTGTGGTACTTGAGGTCTGCTCAAGGCACATTCCCACAGAAAAAAGGAAGAGATGTAAACCCGAAAGATAAAGATGCTCCATATACAGGCGAAGACGAAGAATCACAGAGCTGCTGAGAGGAGCCAGTATACCTGAAGTACGAAGAGAGGCAAAGGCCAGAGAAATAGGAAATATCGAACTTAAGCTTAAGGAATCATACATGAGACAAGAAACAAAGGAAGAACTAAAAGCCATAGATGAAATTGAAAGAAACCCAAAATATTTCTTTTCTTATGCCAAATATAGAGCAAAAACATCCAGTATTGGACCCCTGCTTAAATGAGATGGGACTTACACAGATGACAGAAAAGAAATGAGTGAGATACCGAAGTCTCAATATGAATCAGTGTTCAGTGAGCTATTAACCAGACTAAGAGTCGACAATCTAAATTAATTTTTTATGACCCAGACGTAAAATTTGGTTCATTCAAAAATGTCTGAAATTATCCTAACACAACAAGACTTTGAAAAAAACAATAAAAGATATGGCCATGCACTCTGCCCCAGGCCCAGACTGGTAGAACCTCGTGTTCATCAAGAACTGCGAGATGCCCCTTTCAAGACAGACACAGGGGTCATCCCACAGTCACTGAAAGCAACAGATATAGCCCCACTCCACAAACCAATTGCAAAGAATTACAGACCGATAGCACTATCGTCGCACATCATAAAAATCTTTTGAAAGGGTTATAAGAAGCAAGATCGGCACCTACTTAGAAACCCATCAGTTGCACAACCCAGGGCAGCATGGGTTTAGAGCAGTTCCCTCTTGCCTCTCACAACTACTGGACCACAATAACATGGTCTTGGATGATCTGGAGGACAAACAAAACGCAGACTTTACAAAAGCCTTCTACTAGTGTGACCATGGTGTAATAGCGCACAAAATGCAAAATAAAGGAATAACATGAAAAGTTGGTAGATGGATCTAAACAGCGTAAAGAATAAAGTCTGAAGCGGCTACTGTGAAAAGCTCTGTTCCACAAGGCACAGTACTCGCTCCCATCCTGTTCCTCATCCTCATATCTGACAGAGATGTAAGCCACAACACCGTGTCTTCCTTTGCTGATGTTACCAGAATATGCACGACAGTGTCCTCCATCGAAGACACCGCAAGGCTCCAGGTGGACATCAACCAAATCTTTAAATGGGCCACAGAAAACATTACGAAGTTATGACAAATATCAATTACTCCGCTGTGGATAATTCTAGGAAATTAAAACTGTATCAGAGTATAAAACAATTTGAACCACACAATGGAGCTTAAAACTACTGTGAAGGACCTGGGAGAGATAATGTAAGATAATCTCACTTTCAAAGATCAAACCTCTCAATTACTCTCAGTATTTTATATGTCGTTATTATGTCCCCCCATCTCTCCTGCCCTATACTGTTGTCAAGTTGATTTCCCCTAACCTATCCTCGTAGAACATACACATTAGCACAGAGACTAGTCTTATTGCAAACCTTTGCACTTTCTCTAATTTCCTGACGTGCTTGACCAGGTGTGGGTGCTATACTGGTGCTGCATTCTCCAATACAAGCCTGACGTACATGGTGTAGAGTCTTGAACGATTCCTTACTCATGTATTGGAACGTTATTCTCAGGTTTGCCAGTCGTTCATATGCTACAGCGGTTATTTGGTTGATGTGCGCCTCAGATGTGCTCGGTGCTATACTCACCTCAAGATCCTTTTCCTTGAGTGAGGTTTGCAGTCTTTGTCTCCCTAGCCTGTGTTCTCTCTCTGTGGTCTTCTTTGACCTTCCATAATCTTGGTAGGGCTAAATTCCAGTAGCCAGTTCTTCGATCAGGCTTGCAGTCTGTCCAGATCCTTTTGTAGTCCTGCCTGATCATCGGCTACTTGAATTCTCCGCATTAGCTTTATATTATCAGCAAACATGGACACCTCTGAATCTTTCCCTTCTGTCATGTCATGCAAATATACCAGAAACATCACAGGTCTTAGGACTGACCCTGTGGAATCCCGCTCGTCACAGGCGCCCACTCTGACACCTCATCATGTACCATCACTCGTTGTTTCCTTCCTGTTAGGTATTCTCTGAGCCATTCCAGTGCCTTTCCTGTTATTACTGCCTGATCCTATCACTTTTGCACTAAACTCTTGTGTGGAACTATGTCGAAAGCCTTCTTACAGTCCAAGAAAGTGCAGTCTACCCACCCCTCTCTCTCCTGTCTTTCTTCTGTCACCTGGTCGTAAAACTCCAGTAGGTTTGTGACACAGGATTTCCCTTCTCTGAAATCATGCTGGTTATTGTGTTTAAGCTCATTTACATTCTAGTTGCTCCACCAATCCCCTTGTAAAGCTTCTCCGTGACTTTGCATACCATACACGTCGGTGACACCGGTCTATAGTTTAATACTTCCTGTCTGTCTCCTTTCTAAAAAAACTGGGACTATATTTGCTGTCTTCCATACATCAGGTAGTCGCCATGTTTCGAAAGATGTGTTGAAGATTGTTGTTAGTGGCATACACAGTGCCTCTGCTCCCTCTCTCAGGACCCATTTATTTATTATTATTATTTATTATTTATTATTATTTATTATTATTTATTATTATTATGGAGAGATTTTGTTCAGTCCCACCACCTTTGAGGTATCTAGATCACTTAGCAGCCTCTTCACCTCCTCCTCGGTCGTATGTAGTGTGTCCAGCATTTGTTGGTGTATCCTACAATCCTGGTTTCCAGGAGTTCTTTCCAACTCCACAGAAAACACTTCCTTAAATCTCATGTGAACTCCCCTCCTTCATCAACCTGATTACCTGGTCCTTGACTGTTGTTTTTCTCCTGATTTGGCTGTACAACAGCTTTGCGTCAGCTCTGGTTTTCGATGCTACATTATTCTTGTATTGTCACTGGGCCTCCCCCCTTATCCATGCGTATTCATTTCCGGGTCCTCGACTACTCTCCTTATTTTCCTGGTGTGTGTGTGTGTGTGTGTGTGTGTGTGTGTGTGTGTATTCACCTAGTTGTGGTTGCAGGGGTCAATTCATAGCTACTGGCCCCGCTTCTTCACTGGTCGCTACTAGATCCTCTTTCTCCCTGCTCCATGAGCTTCATCATACCTCTTCTTAAAGCTATGTATGGATCCTGCCTACACTACAACACTTTCCAGACTATTCCACTCCCTGACAACTCTATGACTGAAGAATAGTTCCTAACATCCCTGTGACTCATCTGAGTCTTCAACTTCCAATTGTGACCCCTTGTTGCTGTGTCCCATCTCTAGAACATCCTGTCTTTGTCCACTTTGTCAATTCCTCTCAGTATTTTATATGTAATTATCTTGTCTCCCCTAACCCTCCTGTCCTCCAGTGTCGTCAGGCCGATTTCCCTTAACCTTTCTACATAGGACATTCGCCTTAGCTCTGGGACTAGTCTGGTTGCAAACCTTTGCACTTTCTCTAATTTCTTGACGTGCTTGACGAGGTATGGGTTCCAAACTGGTGCTGGGCTGACGTATACGGAGTACAGAGTCTTGAAACGCTATTCTTAGGTTTACCAGGCGCCCATGTGCTGCAACATTTATCTGGTAGATGTGCGTCTCAGGAGATGTGCTCGGTATTATACTCACCTCAAGATCCTTTTCCATGAGTGAGGTTTCTAGCCTATGGCCCCTTAGCCTGTACTCTGTCTGTGGTCTTCTTTGCCTTTCCCCGATATTCATGACTTTACATTTGGTGGGGTTAAATTCAAGGAGCCAGTTGCTGGACCAGGCTTACAGCCTGCCCAGGTCCCTTTGTAGTCCTGTCTGATTCACATCCGATTTAATTCTCCTCATTAATTTCACATCTGCAAATGGGACACTTCTGAGTATCACTTCCATCATGTCATTCACCTATACCAAAAACAGCACTGGTCCTAGGACTGACTCCTGTGGAACACCGCTCGTCACAGGCGCGCACTCCGACACCTCGTCAATTACCATGACTTGGTGTCCCCTCCCTGTCAGGTATTCTCTGACCCATTGCAGTGCCTTTCCTAAAAGGACACAAGTGCAACTAATGTGACATTTTATTGTGGCAACGTTTCGCTCTCCAGGAGCTTTATCAAACCATTACTTGGCTTGATAAAGCTCCTGGAAAGCGAAACGTTGCCACAATAAAATGTCACATTAGTTGCACTTGTGTCCTTTTACTTTACATATTGTCGGTAATTCTACCAACTTTATTACAGTGCCTTTCCTGTTATGCATGCCTGATCCTCTAGCTTTTGCACTAATCTCTTGCATGGAACTGCATCGAAAGCATTCTTGCAGTCCCAGAAAATGCAATCTACCCACCCCTCTCTCTCTTGTCGTACTTCTGTTATCCTGTCATAAAACTCCAGTAGGTTTATGCTCGCTATCGTGAATAAGCTTGTTCCTTTCTATGTGCTCCACCATTTTTCTCCTGATAATCTTCTCCATAACTTTGCATACACATCAGTGACACTGGTCTGTAGTTTAATGACTCATGTCTATCACCTTTCTTAAAAATTGGTACAACATTTGCCGTCTTCCACACCTGAGGTCGTTGCCCAGTTTCAATGTGTTGAAGATTGTTGTTAGTGGTACACACAGTGTCTCTTCTCCCTCTCTCAGGACCCACAGAGACATGTCCGGTCCCACCGCTTTTGAGGTATCTAGTATATTTACCAACTTCTTCACCTCCTCCTCGGTTGTTTGTGTTGTTTGTTTTGTGTATTATTATTATTGGTATTATTATAACTATTTCACTAATTATTATTACTTTTTATGACCATTAAATTAAATTTTATTTTGATATGCATTTTGAGTTCTAATAATGAATGAAGATGTTTATGAAATATTGAGAGAGAGAGAGATATATACAGACAGAGAAAGAGAAAAAGAGAGAGACAGAGAGAGACCGTCTAGTCCTCCTCCTCCTCCTCCTCCTCCTCCTCTTCCTCTTCCTCTTCCTCCTCCTCCTCCTCCTCTCCTCCTCTTCCTCTTCCTCCTGAAGGAGGAGTTTTTGCCTGCTACGATGAATTGGGCTCAGACCTTCGACAGACAGAAGCGAATTAACCTTTTTGTAGAGAAGGAGGTAGTAGAGGAGGGAGTAAAGAAGGAGGGAAGTAGTGATGTGGTGCCAGAGGAGAGAGTGTCACCTAGTGTCATTCAGAGTAGAGTAGTGCCAGTAAGAAAGAGAGAGAATCATCTTCATAAGAGGATAGTTGAGGCAGCCTCCAGGTGGAACCAGGTCCAGCAAGACCATAACCACACACCAACACTGAGTCACATAGCACTCAATACGGTATACGACGCAGTCTGACAGCGGCCCTATAGCACCACAACAACTAGATATATACGATGCAGTCTGACAGCGGCCCTATAGCACCACAACAACTAGATATATACGATGCAGTCTGACAGCGGCCCTATAGCACCACAACAACTAGATATATACGACGCAGTCTGACAGCGGCCCAATAGCACCACAACAACTAGATATATACGATGCAGTCTGACAGCGGCCCTATAGCACCACAACAACTAGATATATACGACGCAGTCTGACAGTGGCCCTATAGCACCACAACAACTAGATATATACGACGCAGTCTGACAGCGGCCCTATAACACCACAACAACTAGATATATACGACGCAGTCTGACAGCGGCCCTATAACACCACAACAACTAGATATATACGACGCAGTCTGACAGCGGCCCTATAACACCACAACAACTAGATATATACGACGCAGTCTGACAGCGGCCCTATAACACCACAAAAACTAGATATATACGACGCAGTCTGACAGCGGCCCTATAGCACCACAACAATTAGATATATACGACGCAGTCTGACAGCGGCCCTATAGCACCACAACAACTAGATATATACGACGCAGTCTGACAGCGGCCCTATAACACCACAACAACTAGATATATACATCACAGGATGATAGTGGCCCTATAACACCACAACAACTAGATATATACGACACAGGATGATAGTGGCCCTATAACACCACAACAACTAGATATATACGACACAGGATGATAGTGGCCCTATAACACCACAACAACTAGATATATACGACACAGGATGATAGTGGCCCTATAACACCACAACAACTAGATATATATGACAGGATGATAGTGGCCCTATAACACCACAACTAGATATATACAACGCAGGATGATAGTGGCCCTATAAAACAAAAACAACAAGGTATACAATGTATCCTGACAGTATCCTTATAAAATCACAACAACTAGACGTTATATGACGTATTCTGACAGTATATGTTACGAAGTTAACAGAGTTAAGAGGTAATAAAATGCCTTGTCTAGGGGGTATCTATTTTAAAATAAGCCTCCCTAAGCCCCCACCCTCCACAAACAGCACCTTTTTTGAAAATAATCATATATAAAACATGACTCAAGAAATAGTAATGACACGATTGCGAACAAACCAGGGTACGGGTGGGGATTGAACCAGCGGTGGGTCATAAAACTCCAGAAAGACGGGTTAGCCACTGGGCCAGCTGGCTATAAGATTCATCCAACTAGGTATATTTATACACCATAGGAAAGTTAGAATAGGCATTACGATTTCTTGAGTTATGATGACGGCTTTGAGGGGATTCGTGCTAGAGTTCGTCACAGCCACTTTGGCGGGGAAATTCATCTTTAAAACGTGCATTTGTGGTCACAGTGGTGTCTATGCTAACCTTCCTATGGTGTATGAATATACCTAGTTGGTTGAATCTTATTGTGGATAGCTGGTCTAACGCACCGGTCTGGAGTTACACGACTCACTCACTGCTGGTTCAATCCCCACATACACAACACCACCGCAAAGACACAATACACCAGCAGACCTCCCCCCCAGGCTGCTCAAAGTCAGCCTATATTATTACAATCAAAATCAAGTTCTAAATCCACAAGGGTCATAACTAGACCACAGAAAGACTAAACAATGTCAACGGCGTCTGTGGTCCGCCACACTTACCTGCCGGCCTCCAGTTTGGATTCCTGGAATATACCTGGAAGAGGTTTCAGGGGTCAACGCCCCCGCGGCCCGGTCCATGACCAGGCCTAGTGGTTGATCAGGACCTGATTAAGTGGGCTGTTACTGCTGGCCCCACATGAACCGACGTACGAGCCACAGCCCGACTGATCAGGTACCGACTTTAGGTGTCTGTCCAGAGCCTTCTTGAAGACAGCCAGGTATCTATTGATTATCCCTCTTATGTATGCTGGGAGGAAGTTAAATAGTCTTGGGTCCCTAACACTTATTTTGTCTATTAGTGTATTCGTGGCGCCCCTGTTTTTCATTTGAGGAATGTTGCATCTCCTGCCGAGTCTTTTGCTTTTATAGGGAGTGATTTTCTTATGTAGAGTTGGGACTAGTCCCTCTAGGATTTTCCAAGTATATATTATCATGTATCTTTCTCGCCTGCATTTCAGGGAATACAACTCAATGAACTTCAATCATTCCCAGTAATTTAGGTGCTTTATCATTCTTATATGTGCTGTGAAAGTTCTCTGTATATTCTCCTGGTCTGCAATTTCACCAGCCTTGAAAGGGGCCGTTAGTGCACAGCAATATTCTAGCCTAGAGAAAACAAGTGATTTGAAGAGAATCATCAAGGGCTTTGCATCTCTAGTTCTGAAGGTTCTCGTTATTCATTCTATCATTTAGCTGCTGGCAAAACCGCAACCATTTGTGCATTCTCCACCACTCACACAGGCCCACACACACACACACACACACACACACACACACACACACACACACACACACACACACACACAAAAAAAAAAAAAAAACATGCCAGGCACCTCCCAGGGCCCACGTGAACATAAACCCAAACACAACTTACGACCTGAACATCACAAAATACACCACACACTAGTTATCTACAGCCTCGCTCAAGCACACCACAGTGATGCCCTCAATAGTCACACTGCAATAATAGTCACACTGCTACAATAGTCACACTGCTATAATAGTCACAGTGCTATAATAGACACACTACTACAGTAGTCACACTGCACCTTATTTATAAACTTCACAGTAATGCAAAAGCGTGAATAACACCTTGTAGCATTACGACTAGATGCTATACAACGCAGTCTGCCAGTGGCCCTATAACACCACAACTAGACGGTATATGACGCAGTCTGCCAGTGGCCCTATAACACCACAAATAGACGGTATACAATGCAGTCTACCAGTGGCCCTATAACACCACAACAACTAGACGGTATACAACGCAGTCTGCCAGTGGCCCTATAACACCACAACAACTAGACGGTATACGACGCAGTCTGCCAGTGGCCCTATAACACCACAACAACTAGACGGTATACAACGCAGTCTGCCAGTGGCCCTATAACACCACAACTAGACGGTATACGACGCAGTCTGCCAGTGGCCCTATAACACCACAACAACTAGACGGTATACGACGCAGTCTGCCAGTGGCCCTATAACACCACAAATAGACGGTATACAATGCAGTCTACCAGTGGCCCTATAACACCACAACTAGACGGTATACAACGCAGTCTGCCAGTGGCCCTATAACACCACAACAACTAGACGGTATACAACGCAGTCTGCCAGTGGCCCTATAACACCACAACAACTAGACGGTATACGACGCAGTCTGCCAGTGGCCCTATAACACCACAACTAGACGGTATACGACGCAGTCTGCCAGTGGCCCTATAACACTACAACAACTAGACGGTATACGACACAGTCTGCCAGTGGCCCTATAACACCACAACTAGACGGTATACAACGCAGTCTACCAGTGGCCCTATAACACCACAACAACTAGACGGTATACAGTGTAGTCTGACAGTGGCCCTATACCTGGAGTATACGTGAAGAGGGTTTGGGGGTCAACGCCCCCGCGGCCCGGTCTGTGACCAGGCTTCATGAAGGATCAGGGCCTGATCAACCAGGCTGTTATTGTTGGTCGCATGCAACCTGACGTACGAACCACAGTCCGGCTGGTCAGGTACTGACTTAAGGTGTCTGTCCAGCACCTTCTTTATGACAGCCAGGGGTCTATTGGTAATCCCCCTTATGCATGCTGGGAAGCAGTTGAACAGTTTTGGGTCTCTGACACTTACTGTGTTGTCTCTTATCGTGCATTTCCCCTGCTTTTCATTGGGGAAATGTTGCATCGTCTGCCATGTCTTTTGCTTTAATAGGGAGTGATTTTCGTGTGCAAGTTTGGTACTAGTCCCTCTAGGATTTTCCAAGTGTATATAATCATGTATCTCTCCCGTCACCATTCTAGGGAGTACAGGTTGAGGAACTTCAAGCGCTCCCAGTAATTGAGGTGTTTTATCGCAGTTATGTGTGCCATGAAGGTTCTCTGTACATTTTCTAGGCCAGCAATTTCACCTGCCTTGAAAGGTGCTGTTAGTGTGTAGCAATATTCCAGCCTAGATAGAACAAGCTTGGCATCCCTAATTTTGAAGGTTCTCATTATCCATCCTGTCATTTTTCTAGCAGCTGCGATTGATACAATGTTATGGTCCTTGAAGGTGAGATCTTCTGACATTATCACTCCCAGGTCTTTTACATTAGTTTTTCGCTCTATTGTGTAGTTGGAATTTCTTTTATACTCCGATATAGTTTCAATTTCCTCACGTTTTTCATGTCAGAGTAATTGGAATTTCTCATTGAACTTCGTATTGTTTTTTCCGGCCCATTTAAATATTTGGTTGATGTCCACCTGGAGTCTTACAGTGTCTGCAATGGAAGACGCTGTCATGCAAATTCGGGTGTCATCTGCAAAGGAAGACACGGTGCTGTGGTTTAATTCCCTGTCTATGTCAGATATGAGGATGAGGAACAGTATGGGAACGAGTACTGTGCCTTGTGGAACAGAGCTTTCCACCACAGCTGCCTCAGACTGTACTCTGTTTACTACTACTCTTTGTGTGTTCTATTTGTTAGGAAATTATAGATCCATCTACCAACTTTTGTGTGCTATAACACCATGATCATGCTTATCAAAGGCTTTTGCAAAGTCTGTGTATACATCTGCATTTTGTCTTCTAGAGCATCCAGGACCTTGTCATAGTGGTCCAGTAATTGGTACAGACTGGAGCGACCCACTCTAAACCCATGTTGCCCTGGGTTGTGTAACTGATGGGTATCTAGACGAGTGGTGATCTTGCTTCTTAGAACCCTATCAAAGATTTTTATGATATGTTAACACTATCAGTCTGTAGTTCTTTGCTTTTACTTTATTGCCCCCATTGTGGAGTGGGGCTATGTCAACAACTAGACAGTATACGACACAGTCTGACAGTGGCCCTAAAATACAACAACTAGATGGTATACAATGCAGACAGTGGCCCTATAATACAACAACTAGACGGTATACAATGTAGTCTTATAGGAGCCCTATAACACAACAACTAGACAGTATTCAACAAAGTCTGAGAGTGGCCCAATAATGCAACAAGTAGACTTTACATAACACAGGCTGACAGTGGCCCTATAACACCACAACTAGACATTATACAATGCAGGCCGACAATGGCCCTATAGCACAACTAGATGGTATGCAATGCAGGCTGAGAGCAGCCTTATAACACCACAACTAAAAGGTATACAATGCAGTCTGACAGTGGTCCTGTAATACAACAACTAGACGGAATACAACACAGTCTCACATTGGCCCTGTAACAACTAGGTGGCATACTGTGCAGGTTGACAGTGGCCCTATAAAACCACAACAACAACTATACAGTATACGGTCAGGCTGACAGTAGCCCTATGACACAACAACAATAACTAGACAGTATACGGTGCAGGCTGATACTAGCCCTATAACACAACAACAACTAGATGGAATGTGACGCAGCCTGACAGCGGCCGTATAATACCACAACACCAACTAGCAACAATGGACGAAATGAGCCCCGACACCGAATGAGGGATCGAATCCATGGACTGGAACAAGTCGAAGGCTTTCCTGGATTAGAGTGAGCCAGAACTGTTCGCAGACTGCTGCTATAACATGCAGAGAGAACTCAAGGAAACTGTCTGACCATCGTGTGGTAGACTTTAAATTTCATTAATCAACCATGCTGCTATGTGTGTGCTGTGTGTGTTGTGCTGTGTTGTGTGTGTGTATTGTGTGTGCTGTTTGTTGTGTTGTATGTTGTGTTGTATGTTGTGTTGCTTGTATGTTGTATGTGTTTTGTGTTGTGTGTGTTGTGTATTGTTTGTTGTGTGTGTTGTGTTGTATGTGCTGTGATGTGTGATATTTGTATGTTGTGTGTGTTTTGTGTGCTGTGTGTGTGTTGTTTGTATGTTGCGAGTGTTGCGTGTGTTGTGTATTGTGTTGAGTCAGGGGAAGCTAGACTGGCACTACTAAATTCTTCAGACAACATCACCAACACAACTCCAGCACCTCTGACGCACCTCCTCATTAACATCTGTGCCACCCACCCCACCCAGTGTGCCACCTATCCCACACAATGTGCCACCAACTCCATCCAGTGTGCCACTCACCCCACCCAATGTGCCACCCACAACAGTGTATATGTATCATTATACACAAACACACACACACACACACAATATATATATATAATATATATATATATATATATATATATATATATATATACACTGACAGGTGTGTATACACACTGAGAGGTGTGTGTATATACAGTGACTGGCGTATATATGCAGAGTGGTGTGTGTATATACACTGAGAGGTGTGTATATACACTGAGAGATGTGTTTATACACTGAGAGATGTGTGTATACCCCTGTGTCATAACACAGCGTATATATACTGAGATAAACATCTCAGTATACATAAACAAACAGATATCTCTTAGTGTATGTATTCTGATAAGTGTGACTATCTCAAGTGTACTCAGAGAAATGTATATTTCAGTATACACCAAGCCATACATCCCTCAGAATACATACAACAATCCATACATCCCTCAGTAAGATAAGATAAGATAAGATTTTGTTCGGATTTTTAACCCCGGAGGGTTAGCCACCCAGGATAACCCAAGAAAGTCAGTGCGTCATCGAGGACTGTCTAACTTATTTCCATTGTGGTCCTTAATCTTGTCCCCCAGGATGCCACCCACACCAGTCGACTAACACCCAGGTACCTATTTGCTGCTAGGTGAACAGGACAACAGGTGTAAGGAAACGTGTCGGAATGTTTCCACCCGCCGGGAATCGAACCCGGGCCCTCCGTGTGTGAAGCGGAAGCTTTAGCCACCGGGCCACCGGGCCATACATACACCAAGCCATACATCCCTCAGTATACATACACCAAGCCATACATCCCTCAGTATACATACACCAAGGCATACATCCCTCAGTATACATACATCAAGCCATACATCCCTCAGTATACATACATCAAGCCATACATCCCTCAGTATACATACACCAAGCCATACATCCCTCAGTATACATACATCAAGCCATACATCCCTCAGTATACATACACCAAGCCATACATCCCTCAGTATACATACAACAAGCCATACATCCCTCAGTATACATACACCAAGCCATACATCCCTCAGTATACATACACCAAGCCATACATCCCTCAGTATACATACATCAAGCCATACATCCCTCAGTATACATACATCAAGCCATACATCCCTCAGTATACATACACCAAGCCATACATCCCTCAGTATACATACAACAAGCCATACATCCCTCAGTATACATACACCAAGCCATACATCCCTCAGTATACATACACCAAGCCATACATCCCTCAGTATACATACATCAAGCCATACATCCCTCAGTATACATACACCAAGCCATACATCCCTCAGTATACATACACCAAGCCATACATCCCTCAGTATACATACACCAAGCCATACATCCCTCAGTATACATACACCAAGCCATACATCCCTCAGTATACATACACCAAGCCATACATCCCTCAGTATACATACATCAAGCCATACATCCCTCAGTATACATACACCAAGCCATACATCCCTCAGTATACATACACCAAGCCATACATCCCTCAGTATACATACAACAAGCCATACATCCCTCAGTATACATACACCAAGCCATACATCCCTCAGTATACATACAACAAGCCATACATCCCTCAGTATACATACACCAAGCCATACATCCCTCAGTATACATACATCAAGCCATACATCCCTCAGTATACATACAACAAGCCATACATCCCTCAGTATACATACACCAAGCCATACATCCCTCAGTATACATACACCAAGCCATACATCCCTCAGTATACATACATCAAGCCATACATCCCTCAGTATACATACACCAAGCCATACATCCCTCAGTATACATACACCAAGCCATACATCCCTCAGTATACATACACCAAGCCATACATCCCTCAGTATACATACACCAAGCCATACATCCCTCAGTATACATACATCAAGCCATACATCCCTCAGTATACATACACCAAGCCATACATCCCTCAGTATACATACACCAAGCCATACATCCCTCAGTATACATACACCAAGCCATACATCCCTCAGTATACATACACCAAGCCATACATCCCTCAGTATACATACACCAAGCCATACATCCCTCAGTATACATACATCAAGCCATACATCCCTCAGTATACATACACCAAGCCATACATCCCTCAGTATACATACACCAAGCCATACATCCCTCAGTATACATACAACAAGCCATACATCCCTCAGTATACATACAACAAGCCATATATCCCTCAGAAGAGGCAAGATCACCACCCATCTAGAAACCCATCAGTTACACAACCCAGGGCAACATGGGTTTAGAACAGGTCGCTCCTGTCTGTCTCAACTACTGGATCACTACGACAAGGTCCTAAATGCACTAGAAGACAAAAAGAATGCAGATGTAATATATACAGACTTTGCAAAAGCCTTCGACAAGTGTGACCATGGCGTAATAGCGCACAAAATGCGTGCTAAAGGAATAACAGGAAAAGTTGGTAGATGGATCTATAATTTCCTCACAAACAGAGCACAAAGAGTAGTAGTCAACAGAGTAAAGTCTGAGGCGGCTACTGTGAAAAGCTCTGTTCCACAAGGCACAGTACTCGCCCCCATTCTGTTTCTCATCCTCATATCCGACATAGACAAGGATGTCAGCCACAGCACCGTGTCTTCCTTTGCAGATGACAGCCGAATCTGCATGACAGTGTCTTCCATTGCAGACACTGCAAGGCTCCAGGCGGACATCAACCGAATCTTTCAGTGGGCTGCAGAAAACAATATGAAGTTCAACGATGAGAAATTTCAATTACTCAGATATGGTAAACACGAGGAAATTAAAACTTCATCCGAGTACAAAACAAATTCTGGCTACAAAATAGAGCGAGAAACCAACGTCAAAGACCTGGGAGTGATCATGTCGGAGGATCTCACCTTCAAGGACCATAACATTGTATCGATCGCAGCTGCTAGAAAAATGACAGGATTGATAATGAGAACCTTCAGAACTAGGGATGCCAAGCCCATGATGACACTCTTCAGGTCACTTGTTCTATCTAGGCTGGAATATTGCTGCACACTAACAGCACCTTTCAAGGCAGGTGAAATTGCTGACCTAGAAATGTACAGAGAACCTTCACGGCGCACATAACGGAGATAAAACACCTCAATTACTGGGAGGTTCCTGACCCTGTACTCCCTGGAACGCAGACGGGAGAGATACATGATTATATACACCTGGAAAATCCTAGAGGGATTAGTACCGAACTTGCACACGAAAATCACTCACAACGAAAGCAAAAGACTTGGCAGACGATGCAACATCCCCCCAATGAAAAGCAGGGGTGTCACTAGCACGTTAAGAGACCATACAATAAGTGTCAGGGGCCCGAGACTGTTCAACTGCCTCCCAGCATACATAAGGGGGATTACCAACAGACCCCTGGCAGTCTTCAAGCTGGCACTGGACAAGCACCTAAAGTCAGTTCCTGACCAGCCGGGCTGTGGCTCGTACGTTGGTTTGCGTGCAGCCAGCACTAACAGCCTGGTTGATCAGGCTCTGATCCACCAGGAGGCCTGGTCACAGACCGGGCCGCGGGGGCGTTGACCCCCGGAACTCTCTCCAGATAAACTCCAGGTAATACATCCCTCAGTATACACACACCAAGCCATACATCCCTCAGTATATACATTTCAATATACAGGACCAACTCAGACAACTGCTGCTCAATATATATGAGTATATGTTAGGTATATATCCAGTATATATGCAGTTTCGTAATAACAATAAATCTCCCTTTATTGCTGGAGGCCGCACATGTAAATTTGTAAAAATTGGGGGAAGGAAATTTATATGTTTACATAAAAATTGTGTATCGTTGAAAATGGGAACATTTCGTTTAATATAAACTCCAGTATTAATGTGTCAGTATATATATACTGACACGTGCATGTGTCTTAGTGTATATATAATGAGAAGTGTATATCTCAGTGTATATACACTGGTAATTTACATTATTTTAAGCATTTAGCTATTCTTGTCTAGTGATCTACAGGTAATATGCAGTCTTAATGACCCTGGTGCAGTAGATAGACTTCAAACCCCATTAATTATAATCATTAGTATTACACAAATAACCCGCACATAAAAGAGAGAAGCTTACGACGACGTTTCGGTCCGACTTGGACCATTGACAAAGTCAATGTGACTTTGTCAATGGTCCAAGTCGGACCGAAACGTCGTCGTAAGCTTCTCTCTTTTATGTGCGGGTTATTTGTGTATCGTTCCAGTCACGGTATTGTGCCTTTTTATTTATTAGTATTACCATGGGAAAACAGTAAACCCATCTAGAAACATAAGGGGTTATGGGTTGCAGCAGTAATGGTTAAGAGTTGTATAGCGTGTCTTGGTTGCATGACTCTCCCCTCGTCTGAGGGGAGAGTGGTTGACTGGTTCCAGTCTTCCCTCTAATCCCAGTCTACCCTGTAATTATAGTGATTGTGTAAATTCCTCCTCTGTGCTGTTGTACAGTGTACGTGAACCATCACGACCTAGAGCACCACCCTGCCTTGCTGGGTACGACTTGTAGGGTACTACCATTCTGGGTGGTACTACCATTTTGGGTGGAGCTACCATTCTGGGTGGTACTACCATTATGGGTGGTACTATCATCCTGGGTGGTACTACCATCCTGGGTGGTACTACCATCCTGGGTGGTACTACCATCCTGGGAGGTACTACCATTCTGGGTGGTACTACCATCCTGGGTGGAACTATCATTCTGGGTGGTACTACCATCCTGGGTGGTACTACAATTCTAAGTGGTACTGCCATCCTGGGTGGTACTACCATCCTGGGAGGTACTACCATCCTGGGAGGTACTACCATCCTGGGAGGTACTGCCATCCTGTCAGGTACTACCATCCTGGTTGGTACTACCATCCTGGGTGGTACTACCATCGTGGGAGGTACTACCATCCTGGGAGGTACTACCATCCTGGGAGGTACTGCCATCCTGTCAGGTACTACCATCCTGGTTGGTACTACCATCCTGGGTGGTACTACCATCCTGGGAGGTACTACCATCCTGGGAGGTACTACCATCCTGGGAGATACTACCATCCTGGGAGGTACTACCATCCTGGGAGGTACTACCATCCTGGTTGGTACTACCATCCTTGGTGGTACTACCATCGTGGGAGGTACTACCATCGTGGGAGGTACTACCATCGTGGGAGGTACTACCATCCTGGTTGGTACTACCATCCTGGGTGGTACTACCATCCTGGGAGGTACTACCATCCTGGGTGGTACTACCATCCTGGGTGGTACTATCATCTCATATTACCAACACACATGTAGTCTAGTGGCCTGCACACCTGACTGTAGCAAAGTTACCAAGATAGAAACGAGCAAAAAGGCACCAGAGAGTAAATATATTTCCTTAACTAAATAAGCAGTGTAGGTATAATATATGCAGGGTATATACAATAAGGCAAATATAAGCAAGAGACACTGAGAACCGTAGCGACCAGACTTAGTGGTAAGTCTACCAGTGTTGATTCACGAGTGTACCACATCGCTTCACAACTTTGGTGAGCTTCCTTGTCATTGGCTGGTTGAACGAAGGTGCTAGCATAACGGTGGGGCCCCTGCTCGTTATAATCTTTGCACCTGGTTCACTGGTCAGGCTTGCCTATATGTGAGTGAGGCGTACACTAAACACAATGTTACTTTTAGAATGCCACACCACCACCACAAAGGGGCTCGAATAGCCAGGACCAGGCATCCCTTCAACGGTAGTGTGTCACCATGGCATGAATTACTAATAGAACTGCCTTTCCTCTCAACCATCCAGCTCAGTAAGTGGTGTTCAACCCTAAGGGACACCCAGGTCAGGCTGGCATAGGTTCAAGACACTTGTGGATAGCAGCAAATGTTCCCTCACTAAAAAAATAAACTTGTGTCCAGATTTACTCAAATATTGTTTTATGACAAGGAAAATAAAGGAGGTTTACTGCCCATTTTCCCTAACACATCCTAACAGGTTACACTGGTTGTGCAAGAATGGTATATAATACCGACAAGATGAAATTAAGACACATGTGCAACATCTGGGTATCTTTATTGTAGACGTTTCGCCATCCAGTGGCTTTATCAATACAAATTCTAGGACATAACTTGAAGACAGTAGGACTATGTACAGAAGATGAGGTAATCAGTCCCTCAACCTAGGAGTTGGTGCGAAGAGCACCATAGTCGTGGAGATTCTGAAGCAGAAGCAAGGAGTCTGGCGCTTATATAGTAACGTCAGGTGTAGAATCTGTATTGATAAAGCCACTGGATGGCGAAACGTCTACAATAAAGATACCCAGATGTTGCACATGTGTCTTAATTTCATCAGGTTACACTGGATAGGTAGTCAGCCAGCAATGTGACGTACAGATTGTATGGTTGCAACCGTAACACCCAACATATAAGACTAGTATTCTTGCTCCTCGTGGAGCTGAGGTAGGTCAGTGGTTTGTGATCACTGAAAATGGTGACCACATGTGATTTGCTGTGACAGAACTTATTGAAATGTTTCAGCACAAGTACCTCTCTTTCATTGGCAGAATAGACCTGCTGATAGGCCTGGTATTTGGCTGAATATGCCATAGGCTGCAGACATCCCTCACCAGATGCTTCGAGTAACGCTGCCCCTACTCCAAATTCACAAGAAAAATCTGGGAAAAAAGTATGGGAACAGCGCATTAGAGACGCTTAACACGATTAAAAACCTCTTGACAACCAGAGGTCCAGCAAAATTTAGTTTTAGAACTGGTATGAAAGGTTAGGGGGGCTACCACATCTGTAGAATTTCGAATAAAATCATATCATTAATAATAATTTTTGCATAGACTTCTTATCCTGAGGGGATAATTTTGAATGGCCAAAACTTTTCCAAATTCGTTTGCCGCTTTTGCACTACCTACTTCATGACTCAGGTTTATTGTCAGTTAAAATATTCTGAACATCTCAAAGAGGTATTGAAGATGGGACACATGTTGATCACATATATCAGGTACTACAACTATATCGCCCAGGTAAGCCGTCCTACCTTCAAGGTTGATGGATCAATTGTTTAAATGAGGCAGGCAAGTTCCGCATTCCGAATGAGGTCGCAGTATATTGACAGTGACCTGGAGTTACGAAAGCAAAAATCTCCTTCGCTAGATCTAGTTTAGAAACTAAAGGATCCTTACCCACAAAGTCCACTATATCGTCCTTATGTGGAAGAGGGTAAGCCTCCAGTACTGTGGCCTCATTCACCTTGTGGTAGCTGGTACACATACGGAATTCTCCATTAGGCTTTTTAACAAGGATGTGCAGTGAAGCCAATTCCTCCATCATTCCAGGTTCTAACAGAGATGCAATTTCCTGCTGAAGTAGCTTCTGTTTTCAGGATTAGCTCTGTAGGGAGAGAGTTTAATAGGTCGTTTAGCAGTTCCTACGTCCACATCGTGATTATCCAGGTTGCACATTTTCGGAACATTTGAAAATGTTGGAACGGGTTTGCAGAAGTGTAGTGTTACTACTGATCTTCTGCAAGTCCCGATATCACAGGGCGAGGATACTGGAGGATGTTTGAGTTAGGAATCCTTACTTGAACCTCTGGAATTGTGTACAGGAAATCAGGGCCATCCACAGGGTCAGGGACAGAGAACAGTCATTGTTGTGGTCTTGGAAGGTGAGATCCCCTGACATTATCACTCCCAGGTCCTTCACACTAGTTTTTCGCTCTATTACGCGGTTAGAATTTGTTATATACCCTGATACAGCTTTAACTTCCTCAAGTTTTCCGTATGTCAGATAGGATGAGGAACAGGATGGGAGCGAGTACTGTGCCTTGTGGAACAGAGCTTTTCACAGTAGCTGCCTCAGACTACTCTGTTTGCTGTTACTCTTTGTGTTCTGTTTGTTAGGAAGTTATGGATCCATCTACCAACTTTTCCTGTTATTCCTTTATCACGCATTTTGTGTGCTATTACACCATGGTCACACTTGTCAAAGGCTTTCGACAAGTGCATTTTGTTTATCCTCTCTAAAGCATCCAGGACCTTGTCACAGATGTCCAGTAGTTGGGACAGACAGGAGCGACCTGTTCTAAACCCATGTTGCCCTGGGTTGTGTAACTGATGGGTATCTAGATGAGTGGCAATCTTGCTTCTTAGAACCCTTTCAAAGATTTTTATATGAAATGTTAGCCAGGAGGCCTGGTCACAGACCGGGCCGCGGGGGCGTTGACCCCCGGAACTCTCTCCAGGTAAACTCCAGGTATTGCTTTACTGCCACAGTTCCTTGATGATGTGAGAAATCACGAAAGTGCTTGGAATTTCACTATTTTTTCACGGTGGTTTGTAGAATGGGGCTATGTCTGTTGCTTTAAGTGACTGTGGGATGACCCCTGTGTCCATGTTCCCTCTCCATAGAATACTGAAGGCACATGACAGGAGTTTCTTGCAGTTCTTTATGAACACGGAGTTGCATGAGTCTGGGCCTGGTGCAGAGTGCATGGCCATGTCATTAATTGCCTTTTCGAAGTCTTGTGGTGTTAGGATATCAGAGATTTTTGAAATGACCGAATTTTGGGTCTCGATCATAAAAAAAAAAAATCATTTAGATGGTCGACCCTGAGTCAGGTTAACGGCTCACTGAACGTTGAGTCGTACTGGGACTCTAGTATCTCAGTTTAAATTCTAGCCTATATTTGTCGGCAGTCCACTGATATGCACTGTGTACAGATATTTTCACATCTTACATAGTGATATCTTCATCACTTTAACCACCTGTATAATGTTGTATGAACCAGATGATTTTCGAAAAGGTTGAAGAAAACTGATCAGCCTAAGAATCAGAAAACGGAGGTACTAGCAACACAAATTTCTGAATACTGAAATTGTCATCCATTGTATGCCGAAATTGTCTTCTTTCCTGTCAAATTCCTCCTCAGGAAATCCACGTTGCTGGCTGTTATGCTCAAGATTAAGTTTAGTCAACTCTAGCACTAACAAAGCTGACTCCTCCCGAGACAACTCCAATTCATCACTTGTTTCCTCAGTTGGATAGAGACTCTGATGCTCCGGAGTCTGTCCTCCAACATTACGAAAAATCCAAAGAACTGAAGTGTGGATCGGCGATGAATAACTCTTGTAGCAGCAGAAATCTCAGACTGGAACGCCATGATACTCAAGTCAAACCTTAATTTCTTGCATGTACACTCACGAAGCTGTGCAGCAGCAAGAGTTTGTTGATACTCTATACCAATAGAACCAGCTATATCAGTGATTTCAATATGCTCAAAGCATCACGTAGCAAAAGCACATAACGACTTCGCAGGTTTCCAACGCAATACAGCAGATAGTCACACCTGACTGTAGCCTGATTACCAAGGAACGAGCAAAATGGCAGCAGAGAGTACATATTTACAGTTCCTTAACCAAACAAGCAGTGTAGGTACTGTACAATATGTACAGGATATGTACAATAGGGCAAATGCAAGGAAGAGATACAGCGAGAATCATAGCGACAAGAGTTGGAGGTAAGTCTGCCAGTGTTTGTTCAACAGTGTACCACATCGTTTCACAACACTGGTGGGCTCCCTTTTGATTGGTTGTTTGAACCAAGGTACAGGTATAACGATGGGGCTCCTATTTATTAAACCCTTAGCATCTGGTTAACTGATCGGGACGCATGACTATATGGGTGTGTGACACTCACTGCATACAAAGTAACTTACTCTGATTATGCCACACACTCGTAATAGGATGGTACAGAAAAACCATACTGGGAGGTACTACCATCCTGGTTGGTACTATCATCCTGGGAGGTATTACCATCCTGGGTGGTACTACCATCCTGAGAGGTACTACCATCCTGGGTGATACTACCATCCTGGGAGGTACTACCATCCTGGGAGGTACTACCATCCTGGGAGGTACTACCATCCTGGGTGGTACTACCATCCTGGGTGGTACTACCATCCTGGGTGGTACTACCATCCTGGGAGGTACTACCATCCTGGGTGGTACTACCATCCTGGGTGGTACTACCATCCTGGGAGGTACTACCATCCTGGGTGGTACTACCATCCTGGGTGGTACTACCATCCTGGGTGGTACTACCATCCTGGTTGGTACTACCATCCTGGTTGGTACTACCATCCTGGGAGGTACTACCATCCTGGGTGGTACTACCATCCTGAGAGGTACTACCATCCTGGGTGGTACTACCATCCTCGGTGGTACTACCATCCTGGGTGGTATTACCATCCTGGGTGATACTACCATCCTGGGTGGTACTACCATCCTGGGTGGTACTACCATCCTGGGTGGTATTACCATCCTGGGTGGTACTACCATCCTGGGTGGTACTACCATCCTGGGGTATTACTATCGTGGGTGGTACTACCATCCTGGGAGGTACTACCATCCTGGGAGGTACTACCATCCTAGGAGGAACTACCATACTGGGAGGTACTACCATCCTGGGAGGTACTACCATCCTGGGAGGTACTACCATCCTGGGTGGTACTACCATCCTGGGAGGTACTACAATCCTGCGAGGTGCTACCATCCTGGGAGGCACTACCATCCTGGGAAGTACTACCATCCTGGGAGGTACTACCATCCTGGGAGGTACTACAATCCTGCGAGGTGCTACCATCCTGGGAGGTACTACCATCCTGGGTGGTACTACCACCCTGGGTGGTACTACCACCCTGGGTGGTACTACCATCCTGGGTGGTACTACCATCCTGGGTACTTCTAGTATGCAGTGACCACATAACACACAAACAGCCAACTCACACACAACACGCATACAACACACACACACACACACACACACACACACACACACACACACACACACACACACACACACACACACACACACACACACACACACACATACACACACACAGAGGGAGCAGATATGTCGTGCGTGCCACTTACCACAATCTTCAACACGTCCCTGGAAACTGGACAACTACCTGAGGTATGGAAGACGGCAAATGTAGTTCCCATTTTTAAAAAAGGAGACTGAAAAGGCACTAAACTATAGACCTGTGTCACTGACGTGTATAGTATGCAAAGTTATGGATAAGATTATCAGGAGGAGAGTGGTGGAGCACCTGGAACGGAACAAGAGTATAAATGCCAACCAGCACGGATTCATAGAAGGCAAATCCTGTGTCACAAACCTTCTGGAGTTTTATGATAAAATAACAGAAGTAAGACAAGAGAGAG
>NC_091384.1:10619446-10667649 GCF_038502225.1 Cherax quadricarinatus | reverse complement strand
AATATATGACCACAAAATCCAAGAAGGCAGAGAAGAGGTTTGAAACCAAGGACAACAGAAACAATGGTAAGACCAGAACGAGCCCTTGGTTCATCCGAAGGTGTACAGAAGCAAGAACTAAGTGCGCTGAAAACTGGAAAAAGCATAGAAAACAAAGGACCCAGGAAAATAAAGAGATCAATCAAAGAGCCAGAAACGAATATGCATGTATAAAGAGGGAGGCCAAGCGACACGAAGAGAATGACATAGCATCGAAAGCCAGATCTGACCCAAGGCTGTTGTACAGTAACTTCAGGAGGAAGACAACAGTCAAGGACCAGGTAATCAGATTGAGGAAGGAAGGACGGAAGATAACAAGAAACGACAAAGAAGTATGCAAAGAGTTCAACACGATATTCAAGGGAGTGTTTTCACTGGAGACAGGAAGGACTCCAGCAAACTGGGATGCAAGGGTACACCAACAAGTGCTGGACACACTACGTACAACAGAGGAGGAGGTGAAGAAGCTGCTAAGTGAACTACATACCTCAAAGGTGGTGGGACCGGACATCTCTCCGTAGGTCCTGAGAGAGGGAGCAGAGGCGCTGTGTGTGCCACTAACAACAATCTTCAACACACCTTACGAAACAGGACGACTACCTGAGGTGTTGAAGACATCAAATGTAGTGCCAATATTTAAGAAAGGAGACAGACAAGTTGAAAGAAACTACAGACCAGTGTCACTGAGAAGATTATCAGGAGGAGAAAGGAACAAGCTTATACACGATAACCAGCACGGTTTCAGGGAGGGGAAATTGTGTGTCATAAACCTACTGGAGTTTTACGACAAGGTGATGGAAGTAAGACAGGAGAGAGAGGTGGGTAGACTGCATTTTCTTGGACTGCAAGAAGGCTTTCGACACACTTTCACACAAGAGATTAATGCAAAAGCTAGAGGAGCAGGAATAACAGGAAAGGCATTTCAATAAATCAGAGAATACCTGACAGGAAGGAAACAACCAGTGATATGAGACGAGGTGTCAGAGTGGGCGCCTGTGACGAGCGGGGTTCCACAGGGGTCAGTCCTAGGTCCGGTGCTATTTCTGGTATATGCGAATGACATGACAGAAGGGATAGATTCAGAGATATCCCTGTCTGCAGACGTTGTGGACCTAATAAGGAGAATTCAAGTGGCTGAGGATCAGGTAGGACTTCAAGGGGATCTGGACAGGCTGCAAGCCTGGTCCAGCACCTAGCTCCTGGAATTTAATCTCACCAAGTGGAAAATGAAGACTGGGGCAGGTCAAAGAAAACCGCAGACAGAGTACAGGCTAGGTGGCCAAAGACTGCAAACCTCACTGAAGGAAGAGGATCTTAAGGTTAGTATAATACCGAGCACATCTGAGGCGCACATCAACCAAAAAACTGCTACAGCATATGAGCGCCTGGCAAACCTAAAAATAGCGTTTCTATACATAAGTAACGAATCGTTCAAGACTCTGTACACTGTGTACGTCAGGCCCACATTAGAGTATGTAGCACCAGTGTGGAACCCACACCTGTTCAAGCACGTCAAAAAATAGAGGAAAATGCAAAGATTTGGAAAAAGACTAGCCTCGGAACTAAGGGGTATGTCCTACGAGGAGAGGTTGAAAGAAATCGACCTGACGACACTGGAGGGCAGGAGGGATAGAGGGGACATGATAACGACATATAAAATACAGAGAGGAATTGACAAGGTGGATAAGGACAGGATGTTCCAGAGATGTGACACAGCAACAAGGTGTCACAACTGGAAGCTGAAGACTCAGATGAGTCACAGGGATGTTAGGAAGTGTAACAATCTGGAGAGTGATGTAGTGGGGGCAGGATCCATACATAGCTGTAAGAAAAGATACGATAAAGCTCATGGATCAGAGAGTGGACCTATTAGCGACCAGCAAGGTGGCGTAGCCAGGAGCTGTGTCTTGACCCTGCAACCTCAAATAGGTGAGCACACACAACCCAAATCACACACACAACACATACTAACACCCATACACACACACATACTCGACCCCTGCAACCACAACTAGATGAGTACATAAACACTCACACACAAACGCCACCCCACACACACACAAACACCCCCACACACACACAAACACCCCACACACACACAAACACCCCACACACACACAAACACCCCCACACACACAAACACCCCCACACACACACCCCCACACCCACCCCCCCCCACACACACACACACACACACAAACAACACACACAAACACCACACACCCACAAACACAAACACCACCACACACACACAACACCCCCACACACACACCCCCACACACAAACACCCCACACACACACCCCCACACACACAAAACACCCCCCACACACACATACAAACACCCCCATACACAAACACCGCCCACACACACAAACAACACACACACAAACACCCCAACACACACACACAAACACCCTCACACACACAAACACCCCCACACACACACAAACACCCCCACACACACACAAACACCCCTCTCACACACAAACACCCCCCACACACACAAACACCCCCCACACACACACAAACACCCCCACACACACAAACACCCCCACACACACAAACACCCCCACACACACAAACACCCCCCACACACACAAACACCCCCCACACACACAAACACTCCCACACACACAAACACCCCCACACAAACAACCCCACACACACAAACACCCCCACACACACAAACACCCCCACACACACAAACACCCCCACACACACACAAACACCCCTCTCACACAAAACACCCCCACACACACACACACACCCCTCCACACACACACACAACACCCCCCCACACACACAAACACCCCCACACACAAAACACCCCCCCACACACACAAACACCCTCACACACACACACACACAAACACCCCCCACACACACAAACACCCCCACACAAACAAACACCCTCACACACACACAAACACCCCCCACACACACACAAACACCCCCCACACACAAACACCTCACACACACACACACAAACACCCCACACACACACAAACACCCCACACACACACAAACACCCCCACACACACAAACACCCCCACACACACACACAAACACCCCCACACACACACAAACACCGCCCACACACACAAACACCACACACACAAACACCCCAACACACACACACAACACCCCCACACACACACACAACACCCCCACACACACACACAACACCCCCACACACACACACAACACCCCCACACACACACACAAACACCCCCACACACACACAAACACCCCCACACACACACACACACCCCCCCACACACAAAAACACCCCCACACACACACCCCCCACACACAAACCCCCCACACACACAAACACCCCCACACACACACACAAACACCCCCACACACACACCCCCAAACACCCCCCCACACACACACAAACACCCCCCCACACACACAAACACCCCCACACACACACCACACCCCCACACACACACAAACACCCCCACACATACAAACACCCCCATACACAAACACCCCCCGCACACACAAACACCCCCACACATACAAACACCCCCACACACACACAAACACCCCACACACACACAAACACCCCCACACACACACAAACACCCCCACACACACACAAACACCCACACACACACACAAACACCCCCACACACACACAAACACCCCCACACACACACAAACACCCCCACACACACACAAACACCCCCACACAAACACCCCACACAAACACTCCCACACACAAACGCCCCCACACAAACACCCCCCCACACCCACAAACACCCCCACACACACACAAACACCCCCACACACACAAACACCCCACACACACACACACAAACACACCCCCACACACACACACACACACACACACACACGAACACCCCCACACACACAAACACCCCCACACACACAAACACCCCCACACACACAAACACCCCCACACACACACCCACACACACACCAACACTCCCCACACACACAAACACCCCCCCACACACACACAAACACCCCCACACACACACAAACACCCCACACACACACAAACCCCCACACACACCCCCACACACACACACACAAACACACCCCCACACACACAAACACCCCCACACACACAAACACTTCCACACACACAAACACCCCCACACAAACACCCCCCACACACACAAACACCCCCACACACAAACATTACAAACGCAGCCAGCAGAGAGAAGACACAGAGTTAATGAAGTTGAAGTTACTAAGCCACTGGAGATTAACGTAGTAATATTAACCCCTGGAAGCACATAGTCTTAAGCTCAACAATATATATCATAGTTATCCCTCTCCCGCCAAATACCAAATGAAAACAGAGCCTCAAGGGGACACTCTGCTGCCTTGGAGTCCTTAAATAGAGCCTCAAGGGGACACTCTGCTGCCTTGGATTCCTTAAATACAGCCTCAAGGGGACACTCTGCTGCCTTGGATTCCTTAAATAGAGCCTCAAGGGGACACTCTGCTGCCTTGGATTCCTTAAATAGAGCCTCAAGGGACACTCTGCTGCCTTGGATTCCTTAAATAGAGCCTCAAGGGGACACTCTGCTGCCTTGGATTCCTTAAATACAGCCTCAAGGGGACACTCTGCTGCCTTGGATTCCTTAAATACAGCCTCAAGGGGACACTCTGCTGCCTTGGATTCCTTAAATAGAGCCTCAAGAGGAACTCTGCTGCCTTGGATTCCTTAAATAGAGCCTCAAGGGGACACTCTGCTGCCTTGGATTCCTTAAATAGAGCCTCAAGGGGACACTCTGCTGCCTTGGATTCCTTAAATACAGCCTCAAGGGGACACTCTGCTGCCTTGGATTCCTTAAATACAGCCTCAAGGGGACACTCTGCTGCCTTGGATTCCTTAAATACAGCCTCAAGGGGACACTCTGCTGCCTTGGATTCCTTAAATACAGCCTCAAGGGGACACTCTGCTGCCTTGGATTCCTTAAATACAGCCTCAAGGGGACACTCTGCTGCCTTGGATTCCTTAAATACAGCCTCAAGGGGACACTCTGCTGCCTTGGATTCCTTAAATACAGCCTCAAGGGGACACTCTGCTGCCTTGGATTCCTTAAATAGAGCCTCAAGGGGACACTCTGCTGCCTTGGATTCCTTAAATACAGCCTCAAGGGGACACTCTGCTGCATTGGATTCCTTAAATACAGCCTCAAGGGGACACTCTGCTGCCTTGGATTCCTTAAATAGAGCCTCAAGGGGACACTCTGCTGCCTTGGATTCCTTAAATAGAGCCTCAAGGGACACTCTGCTGCCTTGGATTCCTTAAATACAGCCTCAAGGGGACACTCTGCTGCCTTGGATTCCTTAAATACAGCCTCAAGGGGACACTCTGCTGCCTTGGATTCCTTAAATACAGCCTCAAGGGGACACTCTGCTGCCTTGGATTCCTTAAATAGAGCCTCAAGGGGAACTCTGCTGCCTTGGATTCCTTAAATAGAGCCTCAAGGGGACACTCTGCTGCCTTGGATTCCTTAAATAGAGCCTCAAGGGGACACTCTGCTGCCTTGGATTCCTTAAATACAGCCTCAAGGGGACACTCTGCTGCCTTGGATTCCGTAAATACAGCCTCAAGGGGACACTCTGCTGCCTTGGATTCCTTAAATACAGCCTCAAGGGGACACTCTGCTGCCTTGGATTCCTTAAATACAGCCTCAAGGGGACACTCTGCTGCCTTGGATTCCTTAAATAGAGCCTCAAGGGGACACTCTGCTGCCTTGGATTCCTTAAATAGAGCCTCAAGGGGACACTCTGCTGCCTTGGATTCCTTAAATAGAGCCTCAAGGGGACACTCTGCTGCCTTGGATTCCTTAAATACAGCCTCAAGGGGACACTCTGCTGCCTTGGATTCCTTAAATACAGCCTCAAGGGGACACTCTGCTGCCTTGGATTCCTTAAATAGAGCCTCAAGGGGAACTCTGCTGCCTTGGATTCCTTAAATAGAGCCTCAAGGGGACACTCTGCTGCCTTGGATTCCTTAAATAGAGCCTCAAGGGGACACTCTGCTGCCTTGGATTCCTTAAATACAGCCTCAAGGGGACACTCTGCTGCCTTGGATTCCGTAAATACAGCCTCAAGGGGACACTCTGCTGCCTTGGATTCCTTAAATACAGCCTCAAGGGGACACTCTGCTGCCTTGGATTCCTTAAATACAGCCTCAAGGGGACACTCTGCTGCCTTGGATTCCTTAAATAGAGCCTCAAGGGGACACTCTGCTGCCTTGGATTCCTTAAATAGAGCCTCAAGGGGACACTCTGCTGCCTTGGATTCCTTAAGTAGAGCCTCAAGGGGACACTCTGCTGCCTTGGATTCCTTAAATACAGCCTCAAGGGGACACTCTGCTGCCTTGGATTCCTTAAATACAGCCTCAAGGGGACGCTCTGCTGCCTTGGATTCCTTAAATAGAGCCTCAAGGGGACACTCTGCTGCCTTGGATTCCTTAAATACAGCCTCAAGGGGACACTCTGCTGCCTAGGATTCCTTAAATACAGCCTCAAGGGGACACTCTGCTGCCTTGGATTCCTTAAATACAGCCTCAAGGGGACACTCTGCTGCCTTGGATTCCTTAAATACAGCCTCAAGGGGACACTCTGCTGCCTTGGATTCCTTAAATACAGCCTCAAGGGGACACTCTGCTGCCTTGGATTCCTTAAATACAGCCTCAAGGGGACACTCTGCTGCCTTGGATTCCTTAAATACAGCCTCAAGGGGACACTCTGCTACCTTGGATTCCTTAAATAGAGCCTCAAGGGGACACTCTGCTGCCTTGGATTCCTTAAATACAGCCTCAAGGGGACACTCTGCTGCCTTGGATTCCTTAAATACAGCCTCAAGGGGACACTCTGCTGCCTTGGATTCCTTAAATAGAGCCTCAAGGGGACACTCTGCTGCCTTGGATTCCTTAAATAGAGCCTCAAGGGACACTCTGCTGCCTTGGATTCCTTAAATACAGCCTCAAGGGGACACTCTGCTGCCTTGGATTCCTTAAATACAGCCTCAAGGGGACACTCTGCTGCCTTGGATTCCTTAAATACAGCCTCAAGGGGACACTCTGCTGCCTTGGATTCCTTAAATAGAGCCTCAAGGGGAACTCTGCTGCCTTGGATTCCTTAAATAGAGCCTCAAGGGGACACTCTGCTGCCTTGGATTCCTTAAATAGAGCCTCAAGGGGACACTCTGCTGCCTTGGATTCCTTAAATACAGCCTCAAGGGGACACTCTGCTGCCTTGGATTCCTTAAATACAGCCTCAAGGGGACACTCTGCTGCCTTGGATTCCTTAAATACAGCCTCAAGGGGACACTCTGCTGCCTTGGATTCCTTAAATACAGCCTCAAGGGGACACTGTGCTGCCTTGGATTCCTTAAATACAGCCTCAAGGGGACACTCTGCTGCCTTGGATTCCTTAAATACAGCCTCAAGGGGACACTCTGCTGCCTTGGATTCCTTAAATAGAGCCTCAAGGGGACACTCTGCTGCCTTGGATTCCTTAAATACAGCCTCAAGGGGACACTCTGCTGCCTTGGATTCCTTAAATACAGCCTCAA
Source organism: Cherax quadricarinatus (assembly GCF_038502225.1). NCBI lineage: Eukaryota > Metazoa > Arthropoda > Malacostraca > Decapoda > Parastacidae > Cherax > Cherax quadricarinatus. The sequence continues at coordinate 10,660,034 of NC_091384.1, read as the reverse complement.
GGGGACACTCTGCTGCCTTGGATTCCTTAAATAGAGCCTCAAGGGGACACTCTGCTGCCTTGGATTCCTTAAATAGAGCCTCAAGGGGACACTCTGCTGCCTTGGATTCCTTAAATAGAGCCTCAAGGGGACACTCTGCTGCCTTGGATTCCTTAAATAGAGCCTCAAGGGGACACTCTGCTGCCTTGGATTCCTTAAATAGAGCCTCAAGGGGACACTCTGCTGCCTTGGATTCCTTAAATAGAGCCTCAAGGGGACACTCTGCTGCCTTGGATTCCTTAAATACAGCCTCAAGGGGACACTCTGCTGCCTTGGATTCCTTAAATAGAGCCTCAAGGGGACACTCTGCTGCCTTGGATTCCTTAAATACAGCCTCAAGGGGACACTCTGCTGCCTTGGATTCCTTAAATACAGCCTCAAGGGGACACTCTGCTGCCTTGGATTCCTTAAATACAGCCTCAAGGGGACACTCTGCTGCCTTGGATTCCTTAAATAGAGCCTCAAGGGGACACTCTGCTGCCTTGGATTCCTTAAATACAGCCTCAAGGGGACACTCTGCTGCCTTGGATTCCTTAAATAGAGCCTCAAGGGGACACTCTGCTGCCTTGGATTCCTTAAATAGAGCCTCAAGGGGACACTCTACTGCCTTGGATTCCTTAAATACAGCCTCAAGGGGACACTCTGCTGCCTTGGATTCCTTAAATACAGCCTCAAGGGGACACTCTGCTGCCTTGGATTCCTTAAATACAGCCTCAAGGGGACACTCTGCTGCCTTGGATTCCTTAAATAGAGCCTCAAGGGGACACTCTGCTGCCTTGGATTCCTTAAATATCTCTTGATATAAGTAAGTGAAGTTTGTGTTTCCTGTTTCTTTCAGGTTTAACGAGCCCTAATCGTCCCTAAGGGGTGCTGGGTTAGGTTAGGGACGATCGTTCAGCAATTATGGTGATTTAAAAAAATTTTAAGTTCATTTTAACATGTTTGACTAACAAGGGAGATGTTGCAAGAATGATGGACAATGTGCCTTCCTTCTATTACTGTCGCCTCGCCGTATGAAGCGTATAAACACTTAGATGTTTGTCTCGTGTGGTAGACTTTAAACCACCATCAACCAACCAGTTTTAATGACCCTGGTGTAGTAGATAGATTTTAAACCACCATCAACCAACCAGTTTTAATGACCCTGGTGTAGTAGATAGACTTTAAACCACCATCAACCAACCAGTTTTAATGACCCTGGTGTAGTAGATAGACTTTAAACCACCATTAAACAACCAGTCTTAATGACCCTGGTGTAATAGATAGATTGGGCGTGGCAGACTGAAAGAGGGCGTGGCAGACTGAGAGAGGGCGTGGCAATTCCTGAGTATATCACGCTATGCCTTAATTAAAAAATCAGTCCCCACGCACGCTATGTCATATTAAGGAATCAGTCCCCACGCACAACCACTGAAGTTAATATAGTTGTGGCTGAGTTACAGCGATGTAAACACACCAGGTTGAGTACTCTTGCCTGTTACTGTTAGTCCAGAGTACTGATGCTGTTAGTCCAGAGTACTGATGCTGTTAGTCCAGAGTACTGACGCTGTTAGTCCAGAGTACTGATGCTGTTAGTCCAGAGTACTGATGCTGTTAGTTCAGAGTACTGATGCTGTTAGTCCAGAGTACTGATGCTGTTAGTTCAGAGTACTGATGCTGTTAGTCCAGAGTACTGATGCTGTTAGTCCAGAGTACTGATGCTGTTAGTCCAGAGTACTGATGCTGTTAGTCCAGAGTACTGATGCTGTTAGTCCAGAGTACTGATGCTGTTAGTCCAGAGTACTGATGCTGTTAGTCCAGAGTACTGATGCTGTTAGTCCAGAGTACTGATGCTGTTAGTCCAGAGTACTGATGCTGTTAGTTCAGAGTACTGATGCTGTTAGTCCAGAGTACTGATGCTTTTAGTTCAGAGTACTGATGCTGTTAGTCCAGAGTACTGATGCTGTTAGACCAGAGTACTGATGCTGTTAGTCCAGAGTACTGATGCTGTTAGACCAGAGTACTGATGCTGTTAGTCCAGAGTACTGATGCTGTTAGACCAGAGTACTGATGCTGTTAGACCAGAGTACTGATGCTGTTAGTTCAAAGTACTGATGCTGTTAGTTCAGAGTACTGATGCTGTTAGACCAGAGTACTGATGCTGTTAGACCAAGAGTACTGCTGTTGTTAGACCAGAGTACTGCTGTTGTTAGACCAGAGTACTGATGCTGTTAGTTCAGAGTACTGATGCTGTTAGACCAGAGTACTGATGCTGTTAGTCCAGAGTACTGATGCTGTTAGTCCAGAGTACTGATGCTGTTAGTTCAGAGTACTGATGCTGTTAGTCCAGAGTACTGATGCTGTTAGTCCAGAGTACTGATGCTGTTAGTCCAGAGTACTGATGCTGTTAGTTCAGAGTACTGATGCTGTTAGTCCAGAGTACTGATGATGTTAGTCCAGAGTACTGATGCTGTTAGTTCAGAGTACTGATGCTGTTAGTCCAGAGTACTGATGCTGTTAGTCCAGAGTACTGATGCTGTTAGTCCAGAGTACTGATGCTGTTAGTCCAGAGTACTGATGCTGTTAGTTCAGAGTACTGATGCTGTTAGTCCAGAGTACTGATGCTGTTAGTCCAGAGTACTGATGCTGTTAGTTCAGAGTACTGATGCTGTTAGTCCAGAGTACTGATGCTGTTAGTCCAGAGTACTGATGCTGTTAGTCCAGAGTACTGATGCTGTTAGTCCAGAGTACTGATGCTGTTAGTCCAGAGTACTGATGCTGTTAGTCCAGAGTACTGATGCTGTTAGTCCAGAGTACTGATGCTGTTAGTTCAGAGTACTGATGCTGTTAGTTCAGAGTACTGATGCTGTTAGTCCAGAGTACTGATGCTGTTAGTCCAGAGTACTGATGCTGTTAGTCCAGAGTACTGATGCTGTTAGTCCAGAGTACTGATGCTGTTAGTCCAGAGTACTGATGCTGTTAGTCCAGAGTACTGATGCTGTTAGACCAGAGTACTGTTGTTGTTAGACCAGAGTACTGATGCTGTTAGACCAGAGTACTGCTGTTGTTAGACCAGAGTACTGATGCTGTTAGACCAGAGTACTGATGCTGTTAGACCAGAGTACTGTTGTTGTTGCAGATACTTCAGAGTACCACCACTAGTACTACCACTAGTACCACTAGTACTACCACTAGTACCACTAGTAGTATCACCACTAGTACTACCACTAGTACCACCACTAGTACTACCACTAGTAGTACTAGTACCACTAGTAGTACCACCACTAGTACTACCACTAGTACCACTAGTACTAGTGGTACCACTAGTACCACTAGTAGTACCACTAGTACCACAACTAGTACCACCACTAGTACTACCACTAGTACCACCACTAGTACCACCAGTACTACCACTAGTACCACCAGTACTACCACTAGTACCACCACTAGTACTGCCACAAGTACCACCAGTACTACCACTAGTACCACCACCAGTACTACCACTAGTACCACCGCTAGTACTACCACCAGTACCACTAGTACTACCACTAGTACTGCCACAAGTACCACCAGTACCACCACTAGTACCACCACTAGTACCACCACCAGTACTACCACTAGTACCACCACTAGTACTACCACTAATACTACCACTAGTACCACCACTAGTACTGCCACAAGTACCACCATTAGTACCACCACCAGTACCACCACTAGTACCACTAGTACTACCACTAGTACCACTAGTACCACCACTAGTACTACCACTAGTACTACCACTAGTACCACCATTACCACCACTAGTACCACCACTAGTACTACCACTAGTACTACCACTAGTACCACCATTACCACCACCAGTACCACTAGTACCACCACCAGTACCACCACTAGTACCACTAGTACTACCACTAGTACCACTAGTACCACTAGTACTACCACTAGTACTACCACTAGTACCACCATTACCACTAGTACCACCACTAGTACCACCACTAGTACTACCACTAGTACCACCATTACCACCACTAGTACCACCACTAGTACTACCATTAGTACCACCACCAGTACCACTAGTACCACCACTAGTACTACCACTAGTACCACCACTAGTACTACCACTAGTACCACCATTACCACCACTAGTACCACCACTAGTACCACCACTAGTACTACCACTAGTACCACCACTAGTACCACTAGTACTACCACTAGTACCACCATTACCACCACTAGTACCACCACTAGCACCACCACTAGTACTACCAGCAGGGACCATAAAACTGGTCCAGGACCTTACAACCTTCTTCTAGCGTAGGAATATTTAGAAGTCAGAATGGTGAGTCAGGTCTTGAATTATTCTGAAATTCCAATACCTGGCTTAGTGCTGCAGCCAGCAGGCTTAGTGCTCTAGCCGGCTGGCTTAGTGCTGCAGCCAGCAGGCTTAGTGCTCTAGCCGGCTGGCTTAGTGCTGCAGCCAGCAGGCTTAGTGCTCTAGCCGGCTGGCTTAGTGCTGCAGCCAGCAGGCTTAGTGCTCTAGCCGGCTGGCTTAGTGCTGCAGCCAGCAGGCTTAGTGCTCTAGCCGGCTGGCTTAGTGCTGCAGCCAGCAGGCTTAGTGCTCTAGCCGGCTGGCTTAGTGCTGCAGCCAGCAGGCTTAGTGCTCTAGCCGGCTGGCTTAGTGCTGCAGCCAGCAGGCTTAGTGCTCTAGCCGGCTGGCTTAGTGCTGCAGCCAGCAGGCTTAGTGCTCTAGCCGGCTGGCTTAGTGCTGCAGCCAGCAGGCTTAGTGCTCTAGCCGGCTGGCTTAGTGCTGCAGCCAGCAGGCTTAGTGCTCTAGCCGGCTGGCTTAGTGCTGCAGCCAGCAGGCTTAGTGCTCTAGCCGGCTGGCTTAGTACTGCAGCCAGCAGGCTTAGTGCTCTAGCCGGCTGGCTTAGTGCTGCAGCCAGCAGGCTTAGTGCTCTAGCCGGCTGGCTTAGTGCTGCAGCCAGCAGGCTTAGTGCTCTAGCCGGCTGGCTTAGTGCTGCAGCCAGCAGGCTTAGTGTTCTAGCCGGCTGGCTTAGTGCTGCAGCGAGCAGGCTTAGTGCTCTAGCCGGCTGGCTTAGTGCTGCAGCCAGCAGGCTTAGTGTTCTAGCCGGCTGGCTTAGTGCTGCAGCCAGCAGGCTTAGTGCTCTAGCCGGCTGGCTTAGTGCTGCAGCCAGCAGGCTTAGTGCTCTAGCCGGCTGGCTTAGTGCTGCAGCCAGCAGGCTTAGTGCTCTAGCCGGCTGGCTTAGTGCTGCAGCCAGTAGGCTTAGTGCTCTAGCCGGCTGGCTTAGTGCTGCAGCCAGCAGGCTTAGTGCTCTAGCCGGCTGGCTTAGTGCTGCAGCCAGCAGGCTTAGTGCTCTAGCCGGCTGGCTTAGTGCTGCAGCCAGCAGGCTTAGAGCTCCACCCGGCTGGCTTCGTGCTGCAGCCAACCAGCTCAGTGATCCAGCCAGCTGGCTTAGTACTCCGTCCAGCTGGTTCAGTGCTCCATCCAGCTGGTTCAGTGCTCCAGGAAGCTCCACCACACAGTGTACACACACCACTAAACACCACACAGTGTACATACACTGACCCACAAATACTATTACAACACAGTATAACACAACACACACTATAACAAGACAATATAACAATACACAGTATAACACAGTTTAACACACACACACACAGGCAGTATAACACACAGAACAGTATGGGAGTATAACACACACACAGGCAGTATAACACACAGAACAGTATGAGAGTATAACACACACACAGGCAGTATAACACACAGAACAGTATGGGAGTATAACACACACACAGGCAGTATAACACACAGAACAGTAAGGGAGTATAACACACACACAGGCAGTATAACACACAGAACAGTAAGGGAGTATAACACACACACAGGCAGTATAACACACAGAACAGTATGGGAGTATAACACACACACAGGCAGTATAACACACAGAACAGTATGGGAGTATAACACACACACAGGCAGTATAACACACAGAACAGTATGGGAGTATAACACACACACAGGCAGTATAACACACAGAACAGTAAGGGAGTATAACACACACACAGGCAGCATAACACACAGAACAGTAAGGGAGTATAACACACACACAGGCAGCATAACACACAGAACAGTAAGGGAGTATAACACACACACAGGCAGTATAACACACAGAACAGTATGGGAGTATAACACACACACAGGCAGTATAACACATAGAACAGTATGGGAGTATAACACACACACAGGCAGTATAACACACAGAACAGTATGGGAGTATAACACACACACAGGCAGTATAATGCACAGAACAGTAAGGGAGTATAACACACACACAGGCAGTATAACACACAGAACAGTAAGGGAGTATAACACACACACAGGCAGTATAACACACAGAACAGTATGGGAGTATAACACACACACAGGCAGTATAACACACAGAACAGTAAGGGAGTATAACACACACACAGGCAGTATAACACACAGAACAGTATGGGAGTATAACACACACACAGGCAGTATAACACGCAGAACAATATGGCAGTATAACGCACACAAAGGCAGTATAGCACACAAGAAACGACCAGGAAGTATGTGAGGAGCTGAACATAAGATTTAAAGAAGAATTTACACTGGAGACAGAAAGGATTCCGGAAAGACGGAGTAGTAGGGTACACCATCAAGTGCTGGACACACTACATACAACTGAGGAGGAGGTGAAGAGGCTGCTAAATGAACTAAATACCTCAAAGGCGGTGGGGCCAGATAACGTCTCCCTATGAGTTTTGAGAGAGGGAGCAGAGGCACTGTGTGTACCACTAACAACAATCTTCAACACATCCATCGAAACAGGGCGACTACTTGAGGTGTGGAAGATGTCAAATGTAGTCCCAATTTTTAAGAAAGGAAACAGACACGCAGCACTAAATAACAGACCATTGTCACTGACATGTATAGTATGCAAAGTCATGGAGATTATCAGAAGAGTGGTGAAGCAATTTACAAAGGAATGAGCTTATTCACGACAGCCAGCACGGGTTAAGGGAAGGGAAATCCTGTGTCACAAAATACTGGAGTTTTAAGACAAGGTAACGGCGATAAAGCAAGAGAGAGGAGGGGTAGGTAGACTGGGTTTCCTTGGACTGCAAGGCGGCTTTTAACACAGTTCTACACGAGAGATTAGCACAAAAGCTGCAGAACCACGCGGGTATAACAGGGAAAGCACTACAATGGATCAGAGAATACCTGAAAGGGAGGCAACAACGATTCATGGTACGTGATGAAGGGTCAGAGTGGGCGCCTGTGACGAGCGGGGTTCCACAGCGGTCAGTCCTAGGACCTGTGCTGCTTATGGTATATGTGAATAACATGATGGAAGGGATAGACTCAGAAGTGTCCCTGTTTGCAGACGAAGTGAAGCTGACGACGAGAATTCAATTGGACGAGGATCAAACGGGCCTTTAAAGGGATCAGTTGCTGCAACCCTGGTGCAGCAACTGACTCCTACAGTTTAACCCCACCAAGTGCAAAGTCATGAAGATCGGGGAAGGGTAACGAAGACCTCAGACAAAGTACAGTTAGGGGGCAAGAGACTACAAACCTCACTCAAGGAAAAGGATCTTTGGGTGAGCATAACACCGAGCATATCTCCTGAGGCGCACATCATCCAGATAACAGCTGCAGCATATGGGCGCCTGGCAAACCTGAGAAAAGCGTTCCGACACCTCAGTAAGGAATTATTCAGGACTCTGTACACCGTGTACATCAGGTCCCTACTGGAGTATGCAGCACCAGTTTGGAACCCACACCTGCTCAAGCAGGTCAGGAAACTAGAGAAAGTGCTAAGGTTTGCAACAAGACTAGTCCCAGAGCTAAGAGGATTGTTCTACGAGGAGAGGTAAATGGAAACCAACATGACGACCCTAGAGGACAGGAGAGACAGGGTTGATATGATAACGACATATAAAATACTGAGAGGAATTGACAAGGTGGACAAAGACAGGATGTTCCAGAGATGGGACACAGCAACAAGGGGACACAGCTGGAAGTTGAAGACTCAGATGAATCACAGGGATGTTAGGAAGTATTTCTTCAGTCACAGAGTTGTCAGGAAGTGGAATAGTTTGGGAAGTAGGGTAGTAGAGGCAGGATCAATACACAGCTTTAAGAAGAGGTATGATAAAGCTCATGGAGCAGGGAGAGTGACCTAGTAGCGACCAGGGAAGAGGGCACAGGAGCTATGAATCGACCCCTGCAACCACAATTAGGTGAGTACACAGTGCAATGCACAGTAATACACACAGTATAACACTATAACACAGTATAACACACAGTATAACACACAGTATAGCACAGAGTATAACACAGTATAATAAACGCAGTATAACACAGTATAACACACATGATGGAAGGGATAAACTCTGAAGTGTCGCTGTTCGCAGATGATGTGAAGTTAATAAGAAGAATTAAATCGGATGAGGATCAGCCAGGACTACAAAGAGACCTGGACACCTGGTCCAGCAACTGGCTGCTCGAATTTAACCCCGCCAAATGTAAAGTCATGAAGATCGGGGAAGGGCAAAGAAGACCGCAGACGGAGTATAGGCTAGGTGGACAAAGACTGCAAACCTCATCCAAGGAGAAAGATCTTGGGGTGAGTATAACACCGAGCATATCTCCTGAAGCACACATCAACCAGATAACTGCTGCAGCATATGGGCGCCTGGCAAACCTGAGAACAGCATTCCGATACCTTAGTAAGGAAATTGGAGAAAGTGCAAAGATTTGCGACAAAGTTAGTTCCAGAGCTACGGGGAATGTCCTATGAAGAAAGGTTGATGGAAATCGGCCTGACGACACTGGAGGACAGGAGGGTCAGGGGAGACATGATAACGACATACAAAATACTGAGTAGAATAGATAAGGTGGACAGAGACAGGATGTTCCAGAGCTGGGACACAGCAATAAGGGGACACAGTTGGAAGTTGAAGAAACAGATGAGTCACAGGGATGTTAGGAAGTATTTCTTCAGCCACAGAGTTGTCAGGAAGTGGAATACTTTGGGAAGCGATGTAGTGGAGACAGGATCCATATATAGCTTTAAGATGAGGTATGACAAAGCTCAGGGAGCAGAGAGAGAGGACCTTGTAGCAATCAGTGAAGAAGCGGGGGCCAGGAGTTGAGTATCGACCCCTGCAACCATAATTAGGCAAGTACAGTATAACACAGACCACGGGCGAGGATAGAACCAGCTGGTCCAGTGGCTGTGTACGAAAGGTATATAATACCGACAAGATGAGAGTAAGACACATGTGCAACATCTGGGTATCTTTATTGTAGACGTTTCGCCATCCAGTGGCTTTATCAATACAAATTCCAGGACATAACTTGAAGACAGTAGAACTATGTACAGAAGATGAGGTAATCAGTCCCTCAACCTAGGAGTAGGTGCGAAGAGCACCATAGTCGTGGAGATTCTGAAGCAGAAGAAAGGATCCTGGCGCTTATATAGTAACGTCAGGTGTAGCAGACGAGGGCACATTCACTGGTAGGTGGGATTCCCCAGTGGAAGTAGGTCCTTCCCAAAGAGATGGGTTAGTTGTAGTAGTAGTAGTTGTCGTAGTCGTGAAGGTTATGTACATGTCCTCAGGTTGAGGGACTGATTACCTCATCTTCTGTACATAGTTCTACTGTCTTCAAGTTATGTCCTGGAATTTGTATTGATAAAGCCACTGGATGGCGAAACGTCTACAATAAAGATACCCAGATGTTGCACATGTGTCTTACTCTGGTCCAGTGGCTAACGCGACGGTCTGGAGTTTTGAGACTCTCTGACCGCGGGTTGCAAATCGTGTCATTACGATTTCGTGAGTCAAGTATAACACACCCAGTATAACACACAGTATAACAAGTATAACACAGAATAACACAGTATAACACACAGTATAACACAGTATAACTCAGTATAACACAGTATAACTCAATTACTCAGATATGGTAAACACGAGGAAATTAAATCTTCATCAGAGTACAAAACAAATTCTGGCCACAAAATAGAGCGAAACACCAACGTCAAAGACCTGGGAGTGATCATGTCGGAGGATCTCACCTTCAAGGACCATAACATTGTATCAATCGCATCTGCTAGAAAAATGACAGGATGGATAATGAGAACCTTCAAAACTAGGGAGGCCAAGCCCATGATGACACTCTTCAGGTCACTTGTTCTATCTAGGCTGGAATATTGCTGCACACTAACACCACCTTTCAAGGCAGGTGAAATTGCTGACCTAGAAAATGTACAGAGAACCTTCACGGCGCGCATAACGGAGATAAAACACCTCAATTACTGGGAGTGCTTGAGGTTCCTAAACCTGTATTCCCTGGAACGCAGGCGGGAGAGATACATGATTATATACACCTGGAAAATCCTAGAGGGACTAGTACCGAACTTGCACACGAAAATCACTCACAACGAAAGCAAAAGACTTGGCAGACGATGCACCATCCCCCCAATGAAAAGCAGGGGTGTCACTAGCACGTTAAGAGACCATACAATAAGTGTCAGGGGCCCGAGACTGTTCAACTGCCTCCCAGCACACATAAGGGGGATTACCAACAGACCCCTGGCAGTCTTCAAGCTGGCACTGGACAAGCACCTAAAGTCAGTTCCGGATCAGCCGGGCTGTGGCTCGTACGTTGGTTTGCGTGCAGCCAGCAGCAACAGCCTGGTTGATCAGGCTCTGATCCACCAGGAGGCCTGGTCACAGACCGGGCCGCGGGGGCGTTGACCCCCGGAACTCTCTCCAGGTAAATTCCAGGTATAACACAGAATAACACAGTATAACTCAGTATAAGACAGTATAACACACAGTGTAACACACAGCATAACACAGTATAACACAGTATAACTCAGTATAAGACAGTATAACACAGTAAAACAGAGTATAACACAGTATAACTCAGTATAAGACAGTATAACACACAACATAACAGAGTATAACACAGTATAACAGTATAACACAGTATAACTCAGTATAACACAGTATAACACAGTATAACACAGTATAACACAGTATAACACAGTATAACACACAATATAACACAGTATAACACAGTATAACTCAGTATAACACAGTATAACACACAGTATAACACAGTATAACACAATATAACTCAGTATAAGACAATGTAACACAGTATAACACACAATATAACACAGCATAAAACAGTATAACACAGTATAACACAGTATAACACAATATAACACAGTATAAAACAATATAGCAATATAACACAGTATAACGGTGTAACAGTATAACACAGTATAACACAGTATAACTCAGTATAACACAGTATAACACAAAAAACACAGTATAACACAGTATAACTCAGTATAAGACAGTATAAGACAGTATAACACAATATATCACAGTATAACACAGTATAACACAGTGTAACACAAAATAACACAGTATAACACAATATAACACAGTATAACACAGTATAACACAGTATAACAGTATAACACAGTATAACTCAGTATAACACAGTATAACACACAATATAACACAGTACAACTCAGTATAAGACAGTATAACAGTATAACACACAGTATAAGACAGTATAACACAGTATAACACAATATAACACAGTATAACACAGTATAACACAATATAACAATATAACACAGTATAACACAGTATAACACAGTATTAAGTATAAGACAGTATAACACAGTATAACACACAATATAACACAGTATAACACAATATAACACAGTATAACACAATATAACGCAGTATACACAGTATAACACAGTATAACACTGTATAACTCAGCTTAAGACAGTATAACACAGTATAACACAGCATAACACACAGTATAACACAGTATAACACAGTATAACACAATATAACACAATATAACACAGTGCAACACACAATATAGCACAGTATAACACACAGTATAACACAGTATAACACAATATAACACAGTATAACACACAATATAACACAATATAACACAGTATAACACAACATAGCACAGTATAACAATATAACACAGTATAACACAATATAACACAGTATAACAATATAACACAGTATAACACAATATAACACAGTATAACACAATATAGCACAGTATAACACACAGTATAACACACAGTATAATACATAATATAACACAGTATAACACAATATAGCACAGTATAACACAGTATAACACAGTATAACACAGTATAACACAATATAACACAATATAACACAGTATAACACAATATAACACGATATAACACAGTATAACACACAATATAACACAGTATAACACAGTATAACACAATATAACACAGTATAACACAGTATAACACACAGTATAACACAGTATAACACAATATAACACAATATAACACAGTATAACACAGTATAACACACAATATAACACAGTATAACACAGTATAACACAATATAACACAGTATAACACAGTATAACACAGTATAACACAGTATAACACAGTATAACACAATATAACACAGTATATCACACAGTATAACACAGTATAACAATATAACAATATAACACAGTATAACACACAATATAACACAGTATAACACAGTATAACACACAGTATAACACAATATAACACAGTATAACACACAATATAACACAGTATAACACAGTATAACACAATATAACACAGTATAACACAGCATAACACAGTATAACACAATATAACACAATATAACACAGCATAACACAGTATAACATAGTATAACACAGTATAACACAATATAACACAATATAACACAGTATAACACAGTATAACACAGTATAACACAGTATAACACAGTATAACAATATAACACAGCATAACACACAATATAACACAATATAACAGTATAACACAGTATAACACAGTATAACACAGTACAACACAGTATAACACAATATAACACAGCATAACAATATAACACAGCATAACACAGTATAACACAATATAACAGTATAACACAATATAACACAGCATAACACAGTATAACACAGTATAACACAATATAACACAGTATAACACAACACAATATAACACAGCACAACACACAATATAACACAGTATAACACAGTATAACACAATATAACACAACATAACACAGCATAACACAATAACACAGTATAACACACAATATAACACAGTATAACACAATATAACACAGTATAACACAGTATAACACAATATAATAGTATAACACAGTATAACACAGTATAACAATATAACACAGCATAACACAATATAACACAGTATAACACAGTATAACACAGAATAACACAATATAACACAATATAACACAGCATAACACAACATAACACAGTATAACACAGCATAACACACAATATAACACACAGTATAACACAGTATAACACAATATAACAATATAACACAGCATAACACACAGTATAACACAGTATAACACAGTATAACACAGTATAACACAATATAACACAGTATAACACAGTATAACACAATATAACAGTATAACACACAGTATAACACAGTATAACACAGTATAACACAATATAACACAGTATAACTCAATATAACACAGTATAACACAGTATAACACAATATAACACAGCATAACACAATATAACACAGTATAACACAATATAACACAGCATAACACACAATATAACACAGTATAACACAATATAACACAGCATAACACACAATATAACACAATATAACACAGTATAACACAGTATAACACGGTATAACACAGCATAACACACAATATAACACAATATAACACAATATAACACAGTATAATACAGTATAACACAGTATAACACAGCATAACACACAATATAACACAGTATAACACAACATAACACAATATAACACAGTGTCTCAGGCACCTCAAAAGATAATCATCATAATTACCTTAATCACCTAAAATTACCTTCATATTTACAAGGTAAGAGGACGGGGGGGGGAAGAGGGGGGAAGAAGGGGGAGGGGAGGGGGAGTGACTGGGGGGGATGAGTGAGGGGGAGGGGAGGGGTTGGAGAACGAGGGGGGTGGAGAGAGGGAGGGTGTGGGGGGGTTGTGGGGGAGTTGGAGGGGGGAGGGTTGGAGAGGGTGGGAGGGGGCTGGAGGGGGTTGGAGGGGGTTGGAGAGGGTTGGAGGGGGCTGGAGGGGGTTGGAGGGGGTTGGAGAGGGTTGGAGGGGGCTGGAGGTGGTTGAAGGGGGTTGGAGAGGGTTGGAGAGGGTTGGAGGGGGCTGGAGAGGGTTGGAGGGGACTGGAGAAAGTTGGAGGGGGCTGGAGAAGGTTGGTGGGGGCTGGAGGGGTTGGAGAAGGTTAGAGGAAGCTGGAGAAGGTTGGAGAGGGCTGGAGAAGGTTGGAAGGGGCTGGAGAAGGTTGGAAGGGGCTGGAGAAGGTTGGAGAAGGTTGGAGGGGGCTGAAGAAGGTCGGAGGGGGCTGGAGAAGGTCGGAGGGGGCTGGAAAAGGTTGGAAGGGGCTTAAGAAGGTTGGAGGGGGCTGAAGAAGGTTGGAGAAAGTAGGAGGGGGTTGGAGAAGGTAGGAGGGGGCTGGAGAAGGTAGGAGGAGGTTGGAGGGGCTGGAGGGGGTTGGAGAGGGTTGTAGAAGGATAGGGGGGCTGGAGAAGGTTGGAGGGGGTTGGAGAAGGTTGGAGGGGGCTGGAGAAGGTTGGTGGGGGCTGGAGGGGTTGGAGAGGGCTGGAGAAGGTAGGAGGGGGCTGGAGAAGTTTGGAGGGGGGCGGAGAAGGTAGGAGGGGGTTGGAGAAGGTTGGAGGGGGCTGGAGAGGGTTGGAGGGCCCTGGAGAAGGTTGGAGGGGGTTGGAGAAGGTTGGAAGGGGCTGGAGGTTGGAGGGAGCTGGAGGGGTTGGAGAGGGTTGGAGAAGGTTATAGGGGCTGGAGAAGGTCGTAGGGGGCTGGAGAAGGTTGGAGGGGGCTGGAGAAGGTTGGAGGGGGCTGGAAAAGGTTGGAGGGGGCTGGAGAAGGTTGGAGGGGGCTGGAGAAAGTTGGAGGGGGCTGGAGAAGGTTGCAACGGGCTGGAGAAGGTTGCAACGAGCTGGAGGGCGCTGGAGAAGGTTGGAGGGGGCTGGAGGGGGCTGGAGAAGGTTGGAGGGGGCTGGAGAAGGTTGGAGGGGGCTGGAGAAGGTTGGAGGGGGCTGGAGGGGGCTGGAGAAGGTTGGAGGGGCTGGAGGGGGCTGGAGGGGGCTGGAGGGGGTAATTACGTCTGGTAAGTAACAAGTCTTGGTATAAGTTATAACAGTGACCTTGTTAGTGCGTACTGAATTACTCTCTTTATTACGTAATGACTTTATTGTGTCTTGACGGTGTCAATGTAGCTACACTGTGTCAGTGTAGCTACACTGTGTGTCAGTGTAGCTACACTGTGTGTCAGTGGAGCTGCACTGTATCAGTGTAGCTACACTGTGTCAGTGTAGCTACACTGTGTGTCAGTGTAGCTACACTGTGTGTCAGTGGAGCTGCACTGTATCAGTGTAGCTACACTGTGTGTCAGTGTAGCTACACTGTGTGTCAGTGGAGCTGCACTGTATCAGTGTAGCTACACTGTGTCAGTGTAGCTACACTGTGTGTCAGTGTAGCTACACTGTGTGTCAGTGGAGCTGCACTGTATCAGTGTAGCTACACTGTGTCAGTGTAGCTACACTGTGTCAGTGGAGCTGCACTGTATCAGTGTAGCTACACTGTGTCAGTGTAGCTACACTGTCAGTGTAGCTACACTGTGTCAGTGTAGCTACACTGTGTGTCAGTGTAGCTACACTGTGTGTCAGTGTAGCTACACTGTGTCAGTGTAGCTACACTGTGTGTCAGTGTAGCTACACTGTGTGTCAGTGTAGCTACACTGTGTGTCAGTGTAGCTACACTGTGTGTAAGTGTAGCTACACTGTGTGTCAGTGTAGCTACACTGTGTGTCAGTGTAGCTACACTGTGTGTCAGTGTAGCTACACTGTGTCAGTGTAGCTACACTGTGTGTCAGTGTAGCTACACTGTCAGTGTAGCTACACTGTGTCAGTGTAGCTACACTGTGTGTCAGTGTAGCTACACTGTGTCAGTGTAGCTACACTGTGCCAGTGTAGCTACACTGTGCCAGTGGAGCTACACTGTGTCAGTGTAGCTACACTGTTTGTCAGTGTAGCTAAACTGTGCCAGTGGAGCTGCACTGTGTCAGTGTAGCTACACTGTGTGTCAGTGTAGCTACACTGTGCCAGTGGAGCTGCACTGTGTCAGTGTAGCTACACTGTCAGTGTAATAGGTACACTGTGTCAGTGTAGCTACACTGTCAGTGTAATAGGTACACTGTGTCAGTGTAGCTACACTGTGTGCGTCAATGTAGTAGTTACAATGTCAGTGTAGGTACACTGTGTATAGTACCAGTGTAGCTACACTGTGTCAGTGTAGATACAAAGTGTGGTGTGTGTGAGTGTAGGTACACTGTATGGTGTCAGTGTAAGTACACTGTGTTGCGTGTGGCTGTCAGTGGAGATACACTGTATGGTGTGCGTGTCAGTGAATTTACACTGTGTGGTGTCTATCAGTGATGTACACTGTTTTCTCTGTCAGAGTATGTACACTGTGTGGTATCTGTCAGAGTATGTACACTGTGTGATGTCAGAGTATGTACACTGTGTGGTGTCTGGCAGAGTATGTACACTGTGTGGTGTCTGTCAGAGTATGTACACTGTGTGGTGTCTGTCAGAGTATGTACACTGTGTGGTGTCTGTCAGAGTATGTACACTGTGTGGTGTCTGTCAGAGTATGTACACTGTGTGGTGTCTGTCAGAGTATGTACACTGTGTGGTGTCTGTCAGAGTATGTACACTGTGTGGTGTCTGGCAGAGTATGTACACTGTGTGGTGTCTGTCAGAGTATGTACACTGTGTGGTGTCTGGCAGAGTATGTACACTGTTTGATGTCAGAGTATGTACACTGTGTGGTGTCTGTCAGAGTATGTACACTGTGTGGTGTCTGGCAGAGTATGTACACTGTGTGATGTCAGAGTATGTACACTGTGTGGTGTCTGTCAGAGTATGTACACTGTGTGGTGTCTGTCAGAGTATGTACACTGTGTGGTGTCTGTCAGAGTATGTACACTGTGTGGTGTCTGTCAGAGTATGTACACTGTGTGGTGTCTGGCAGAGTATGTACAGTGTGTGATGTCAGAGTATGTACACTGTGTGGTGTCTGTCAGAGTATGTACACTGTGTGGTGTCTGGAAGAGTATGTACACTGTGTCAGAGTATGTACACTGTGGTGTCTGTCAGAGTATGTACACTGTGTGGTGTCTGTCAGAGTATGTACACTGTGTGATGTCAGAGTATGTACACTGTGTGGTGTCAGAGTATGTACACTGTGTGGTGTCTGGCAGAGTATGTACACTGTGTGATGTCAGAGTATGTACACTGTGTGGTGTCTGTCAGAGTATGTACACTGTGTGATGTCAGAGTATGTACACTGTGTGGTGTCTGTCAGAGTATGTACACTGTGTGGTGTCTGGCAGAGTATGTACACTGTGTGGTGTCTGTCAGAGTATGTACACTGTGTGATGTCAGAGTATGTACACTGTGTGGTGTCTGTCAGTGTATGTACACTGTGTGGTGTCTGTCAGTGTATGTACACTGTGTGGTGTCTGTCAGTGTATGTACACTGTGTGGTGTCTGTCAGAGTATGTACACTGTGTGGTGTCTGTCAGTGTATGTACACTGTGTGGTGTCTGTCAGAGTATGTACACTGTGTGGTGTCTGTAAGAGTATGTACACTTTGTAGTGTCTGTCAGAGTACGTACACTGTGTGGTGTCTGTCAGAGTATGTACACTGTGTGGTGTCTGTCAGAGTATGTACACTGTGTGGTGTCTGTCAGAGTATGTACACTGTGTGGTGTCTGTCAGTGTATGTACACTGTGTGGTGTCTGTCAGTGTATGTACACTGTGTGGTGTCTGGCAGAGTATGTACACTGTGTGGTGTCTGGCAGAGTATGTACACTGTGTGGTGTCTGTCAGAGTATGTACACTGTGTGGCGTCTGTCAGTGTATGTACACTGTGTGGTGTCTGGCAGAGTATGTACACTGTGTGGTGTCTGTCAGTGTATGTACACTGTGTGGTGTCTGGCAGAGTATGTACACTGTGTGGTGTCTGGCAGAGTATGTACACTGTGTGGTGTCTGGCAGAGTATGTACACTGTGTGGTGTCTGGCAGAGTATGTACACTGTGTGGTGTCTGTCAGAGTATGTACACTGTGTGGTGTCTGTCAGAGTATGTACACTGTGTGGTGTCTGGCAGAGTATGTACACTGTGTGGTATCTGGCAGAGTATGTACACTGTGTGGTGTCTGTCAGAGTATGTACACTATGTGGTGTCTGTCAGTGTATGTACACTGTGTGGTGTCTGGCAGAGTATGTACACTGTGTGGTGTCTGGCAGAGTATGTACACTGTGTGGTGTCTGGCAGAGTATGTACACTGTGTGGTGTCTGGCAGAGTATGTACACTGTGTGGTGTCTGGCAGAGTATGTACACTGTGTGGTGTCTGGCAGAGTATGTACACTGTGTGGTGTCTGTCAGAGTATGTACACTGTGTGGTGTCTGTCAGTGTATGTACACTGTGTGGTGTCTGTCAGAGTATGTACACTGTGTGGTGTCTGGCAGAGTATGTACACTGTGTGGTGTCTGGCAGAGTATGTACACTGTGTGGTGTCTGTCAGAGTATGTACACTGTGTGGTGTCTGGCAGAGTATGTACACTGTGTGGTGTCTGGCAGAGTATGTACACTGTGTGGTGTCTGGCAGAGTATGTACACTGTGTGGTGTCTGGCAGAGTATGTACACTGTGTGGTGTCTGTCAGAGTATGTACACTGTGTGGTGTCTGGCAGAGTATGTACACTGTGTGGTGTCTGGCAGAGTATGTACACTGTGTGGTGTGTCAGAGTATGTACACTGTGTGATGTCTGTGTTGCAACCCCTGAATGGGTTGCAATGATTATGTATATATATATATAATTATTACCTTTTCATATAATTTGATATTGCTTATACCTGGAGTTTACCTGGAGAGAGTTCCGGGGGTCAACGCCCCCGCGGCCCGGTCTGTGACCAGCCCGGCTGGTCAGGAACCGACTTTAGGTGCTTGTCCAGTGCCAGTTTGAAGACTGCCAGGGGTCTGTCGGTAATCCCCCTTATGTATGCTGTGAGGCAGTTGAACAGTCTCGGGCCCCTGACACTTATTGTATGATCTCTTGACGTACTAGTGACACCCCTGCTTTTCATTGGGGGGATGTTGCATCGTCTGCCAAGTCTTTTGCTTTCGTAGTGAGTGATTTTCGTGTGCAAGTTCGGTACTAGTCCCTCTAGGATTTTCCAGGTGTATATAATCATGTATCTCTCCCGCCTGCGTTCCAGGGAATACAGTTTTAGGAACCTCAAGCGATAATTGCTAAATCGTAAATATATTGCTTTATATTATTATTATTTGACTTAGTTAAATTTTGTTAGGTAGGATGTAACATAGGTGCTCAGTTCAAGTCTTGATTGTCTAACTACTGTAACGATCGCTCTTTCCTCGTTAGACTGCCGGCTTCTGTTTCTGAGCTGCAGCTGTCCACGGAGCTATCACGTGATCGAGGGGGGGTGTCCTCACCTCGCCTGAAGTATTCAGTCTGGTCTAGACTCTCTTGGTGGTTGGACAGATTGTCTGTCTCATTATTCTTGTTAGTTCTGTAGAACTCTGTTCACAGAACATTGTATAGACTTAGTGATTTTCGACGTTGTACTGAGGTTGTGTGTCGCATAGACACTCGAAACAACTCAGGTCCTGAGCTGTAGCTTCTGACCTAATTTGTACTGGTATCTGTGTATTATCACAGTCAGGGATTTTCTTATGCTGAACTTAGATTCAGTAGTATCGGAGTTTTGTGACTTTTGTGGAGGATCTGCTGATGGTCCCTACTTAGTGTCGTTATATTATCTCCTTGTTCCTGATTCTGTGTCGCAGTTGCTTGTTATATTGCTATTGGGCTTAGCATTCTTTTTGTTGTTCAAGCAGACT
This sequence comes from Cherax quadricarinatus, assembly GCF_038502225.1. Classification (NCBI taxonomy): domain Eukaryota; kingdom Metazoa; phylum Arthropoda; class Malacostraca; order Decapoda; family Parastacidae; genus Cherax; species Cherax quadricarinatus. The sequence goes on along the minus strand of NC_091384.1, from coordinate 10,639,908 downwards.
GTTCTGATTGCCAGTTGGTCAAGAAGTTAGTTTATTTGAGGACTTTGTCAGTCACTTGTTTAAGTCAAGTCGAGTCGTGAGACATAGTGAACTACTTAGAGCACTTACACACAAACTTACTTGTACATATTTGAAATATCTTATTAAATATTAATGTACCAGACAGTACTTAAGAACTATAAATGTGATATGTGCTTTCAGCACAATAATACTGAACTCGAGACAAGTGATATTATTTTGATTACTGTGATTAATTTAATTTAATTTAATTTGATAATATACCTCTAGACTTAATAAATTTATTAAATTTTAATTTCTCTAGTTAGTAGCCTACCAGTTGTAATCCTGAAGCACTATTAATTCACACTGAATTCTAATGGATAATTGGACAAGGATACTGACTACTTGTTACGAAAACCCAGTAACAGGCTGGATGCTAGAAGGGCAGTCCTTTCTAGTATTCACTGGAGATCTCTAAGCTTTTAGAATCGCGTTTTTTGTAACAAATGGGGGCCTGTCCGGGATGCTCTTGATCCAAGGTGTTGGAGAAATTGTCCAGTTTGACATACTAGTAACTCTATGATCAAACACTTTGAGTACTTTCCTAATCTGAAGACTTTGAGTTTAGTCTTGTACAACATACCAGGTGGATGTATGTACCTGACTGAGTCTCTTGATCCAAGGAGATGGAAATACTGTTTATGAGTTCTAGCTCTAAGACCACCAACACTAAAATTCCTATTAGGATTATAGTTTCCCATAATCACTCTCTCGTAGTACAATTATTTTCGTGATGTATGCCAAAGTGAAACAGTTAATTGATACTCTGACTTTGTCTGAGTTAAGTACATTAAAACTTCAGACGTGTTGGCAAGTAGCCAAATATCTCGGTGTGACGTATAACAGGAATTACACCGCAGAAACTGTCAGAGCATTAATTAAAGATATATTGTTTCCTGCTCATACAGAGATGTCTGATTATGATTCAGATTCAGAAAGTCTAGTGTCACAATTAGGAAGTATGACTCTATTTGATGAAGAAAGAGCAACTAAGGGAGAAGTGTCTGAGCCTAGTGAACCTCCGCTCACGCCTTCCCCCCTCACTGACACCATAGTACAGAGTATAGCTGGTTGGATGACTCAGCCACATACTAGTACAGTGTATGCTACACCTGTATCTACTTATCCTAGACCAGATCTAGACTCTCAAGGGACGGTTGGACGAGGTGCCCGACCTAAGGACCGTCCAGAAAGACATGTTAATTTCCCTACTCCTCCATTACCCACTGGTTCTATCTCTCAGGAACAGTTTGAGAGGTTTGAACGCCTCATTATGTTGCAGACTGCACAAATAGAGGCACAGAGGAAATTGAACGAAGAAGATTTCCAGAGAGAAAATGTTCATCTTGGAAGACAACAGACTGATAGATCACAGGACACATTTAATGTGCAGAAAGCTGCATCCATGGTTCCTAAGTTTTTTGAGAGTGACTTAGACACCTATTTTGATGTGTTTGAAAACCAGGCACGTGCTATGAACTGGCCACATAAGCACTGGGCTACCTTTTTGCACACAGCTGCGACAGGAAGAGCTCAAACTTGTACTGCTGCTTTACCATTTGCCAAGTACATTAGTTATGACACTGTCAAACTATTCTAGAGACATATAACTTGTTACCTGTAAGTTATCAAAGCGCATTTCGTATGTTACAACGACGACAAGATCAAACTTGTGTAGAGTTTGCTCGTGAGAAAAAAGTTGCATTTGAGAGGTGGTGTAGGTCTGCCAAGTGCAACAACTACGACAGTCTAGTTCAGTTGTTACTACATGAAGAGTTTAACAACTGTATGTCTGCTGACATACAAGAATATCTGATCGATCATACTACCTCAGATATTCTGGAAACTGCAGCATTAGCAGACTATTACGAGATTTCTCACAAAATTGTACATACTAAAAAACAGAGAAACAAGTTAACTAAAAATTGTCCTAGAAGTTGGCAACCTAAATCAGCTGCTCATTGCCGGCCTGATGTACCTGCTACTGTAACTTCTCGTACCTTTACCAGGAAAACTCACAATCCTGAATCTGTCTCTGTGGCTAGACAGAAGTCTGATATCGAGACGAAGAAAGTTAAATGTACCTATTGTAACAGAAAAGGACATGCTAGAGAGTATTGCTGTAAGTTAGAAAGAGATACGAGAAGCAGTCGTAAGGCTGGCGCCCCCACTCAAGTCGTATCCTCTTCTGAGCAACAAAGGCACCAAAATCCTAGTAATACCTCTGATCCTACTGTTTTAGATAATGTTACTCAGGATAGATGACTAGCGTCAGAGAGTGTATCTGACGAAAAGATTCTTTCAGCGATGAGTCCTTACTTTTCGAGAGGTAAAGTAGGATTTGACGAATCACATCTGAGATAATTACTTTCCGAGACACTGGCAGTTATCTCACCTTATTAAGAAAAGATGTACTGACCATAACTGACGATACCTATACCAAGATAGATGTATTGTTAGAAGCCTATGGTGGGGCAGTTATAAAAGTACCTCTTCATAAAGTTTACATTGAAACAAGCTATAATACTGGTTATATTTCATTGGGTATATCCAGTGGTGCATTTCCCATCAGGTCAGTGGACTTGTTGATAGGGAACGATATCCTTCATGCTGGTATATGTAAGGAACCACTTGTGATTGATAATAACACTGATGATAATTATGCCATTGAAGCTTGTAGAGAGAAGCCTATTTTATTTCCTCTCAGCGCAATTACTAGAGCTATGTCAAAGATTCAACAACCATCCTTGTCTCCTGTTGAGTTAGTGGATGACAATGATTTTGGCTTTAATATGTTGTTTAGTGATGCTCTGCGCCCCAGATCATTAACACCAACTCCCCCGTGTCATCAACCTAGTCAGGACACAACTGACGTTAAATTTCTAACTCATGATGATTTAATCAAGGATCAGTTTGTTGATCAGTCACTGGAAAGACTGAGAGATATAGCAGTTACTGAGAGTGAAGCAAAGGATCTCGATAATTGTTACTATTATAGTAACGGTGTACTGATGGAGAAAAATACATGTAAGTTGTCAGCTGATAGTGTTTCCACCACAGTCAAGCATCTCGTAGTGTTACCAGTTACATTTCGTGAACAAGCCATTGATTTTGCTCACAATAGTCCCATTGGAGGACATTTGGGTGTCAAGAAGACACTCGGTAAACTGGCAAAACATTTTACTTGGCCAAAGATGAAGGAAACAGTAGCTGATCATGTGCGACGTTGCCGACGTTGCCACGTGTGTCAAGTGACAGGCAAGCCAGCACACACACCTCCATCTACACCTCTCACTATGTTCATTAGTAGCAAAGTTCAGTTCATCTGGACTAGAGATTGTTCAGACTTGTTGTAAAGGTTGAAGCATCTGCTTTCCTCTGCTCCAGTGTTGAGTCCTAATTTCAATCTTCCCTTCTTTTTACATATAGATGAGAGTGTTTATGCAGTGGGTGTTGTGCTGCTCCAACAGTCAACATCCACTGATATTCTCCATCCTATATGTTACTATTCATCTAAGCTTAAACGACACCAGAAAAATTATGCCACTATTGAGAAAGAGGCTCTAGCTCTTGTGATGTCCTTGGAACATTTTGACGTGTATTTGGGCACTTCCCCATTTAAAATTAACGTTTTTTCAGACCACAATCCACTCACTTATATTAACACTATGAAAAGTAAAAATGCTAGGATCATGAGGTGGGCTCTCAGAATCCAACCTTATTCTATTAGTATAAAACACATAAGTGGTCATTGTAATGTAATTGCCGACGCTCTGTCTCGTCCTTAATAATTATCAGTTACATTAAATTAACGTAATTTTAATGCCCAAATACCTTTTGTTACTTGCTATGTCAAATTCAGTAGAGTAACTTAATCCCTCCAGCCCATATTAACTATATATACTCATGTCTAATTGTTATATTTATATATTCACAGTATTGATGTGTGTAAGGAGACAGAAGCTGAGTGATGAGTGGGTAGTGTTGTGTGGGCGATGTACTGCGTGGCAGAACACTGTCCTGCCGCAGACCCCCCCCTCACTACACACCTTAAGCTGTTTCATACTCAGCTGTTTCATACTGCTTCGCATTCCACAACCACTACTTAAGAGTGGAATGCAGTCTCCTGTCTAAAACACAAGTCTATTATGCTGTCTACACTACTATGTTCGAGCCTCAAAGTGCCCTGCTTGTCTACGCTATCCTGTCTCTACACTGATGTATATAACCACGAGTATGCAGAGATATGATACGGTGTACTGCCCTAGTACTAGGGGCATATCTTGTTGTATAGATGCTGTGAAATTATAGAAGTGCTTGGCACAAGAGTGACTCTGATTAATGTTTATATTATATTGTTATTAAAGTGTCATGAGTAATCAGTAATGTGAAAGACATTAATGCAACTCCTAGTGCTACTGTTTGTCGTGTTGGGGGGGTGTTACAACCCCTGAATGGGTTGCAATGATTATGTATATATATAAAATTATTACCTTTTCATATAATTTTATATTGCTTATATTTGCGATAATTGCTAAATCATAAATATATTGCTTTATATTATTATTATTTGACTTAGTTAAATTTTGTTAGGTAGGATGTAACATATGTGCTCAGTTCAAGTCTTGATTGTCTAACTACTGTAACGATCGCTCTTTGCTCGTTAGACTGCCGGCTTCTGTTTCTGAGCTGCAGCTGTCCACGGAGCTATCACGTGATCGAGGGGGGGTGTCCTCACCTCGCCTGAAGTAATCAGTCTGGTCTAGACTCTCTTGGTGGTTGGACAGATTGTCTGTCTCATTATTCTTGTTAGTTCTGTAGAACTCTGTTCACAGAACATTGTATAGACTTAGTGATTTTCGACGTTGTACTGAGGTTGTGTGTCGCAAAGACACTCTGAGCAACTCAGGTCCTGAGCTGTAGCTTCTGACCTAACTTGTACTGGTATCTGTGTATTATCACAGTCGGGGATTTTATACTGAACTTAGATTCAGTAGTATGGGAGTTTTGTGACTTTTGTGGAGGATCTGCTGATGGTCCCTACTTAGTGTCGTTATATTATCTCCTTGTTCCTGATTCTGTGTCGCAGTTGCTTGTTATATTGCTATTGAGCTTAGCATTCTTTTTGTTGTTCAAGCAGACTGTTCTGATTGCCAGTTGGTCAAGAAGTTAGTTTATTTGAGGACTTTGTCAGTCACTTGTTTAAGTCTAGTCGAGTCGTGAGACATAGCGAACTACTTAGAGCACTTACACACAAACTTACTTACACACTTACACACAAACTTACTTGTACATATTTGTAATATCTTATTAAATATTAATGTACCAGACGGTACTTAAGAATTATAAATGTGATATGTGCTTTCAGCACAATAATATTGTACACGAGAGAAGTGATATTATTTTGATTACTGTGATTAATTTAATTTAATTTGATAATATACCTCTAGACTTAATAAATTTATGAAATTTTAATTTCTCTAGTTAGTAGCCTACCAGTTGCAATCCTGAAGCACTATTGAGTCATACTGAATTCTAATGGATAATTGGACAAGGATACTGACTACTTGTTACGAAAACCCAGTAACAGGCTGGATGCTAGAAGGGCAGTCCTTTCTAGTATTCACTGGAGATCTCTAAGCTTTTAGAATCGCGTTTTTTGTAACAGTCTGTCAGTGTATGTACACTGTGATGTTTGTCTTTGTACACTAACCCACTTCTATCATGACTGAGGTACTGACCATCTTCCATCATGACTGAAGTACTGACCATCTATCATTACTGAGGTACTGACCACCACCTATCATGACTGAGGTACTGACCACCTTCTATCATGACTAAGGTACTTACCATCTTCTATCATGACTGAGGTACTGACCACCTTCTCTCATGACTGAGGTACTGACCATCGTCTATCATGATTGAGGTACTGACCATCGTCTATCATGACTGAGGTATTGACAACCTTCTATCATGACTGAGGTACTGACCATCCTCTATCATGACTGAGGTACTGACCACCTATCATGACTGAGGTACTGACCACCTTCTATCATGACTGAGATACTGACCAACTTCCATCATGACTGAGGTACTGACCACCTTCTATCATGACTGAGGTACTGACCACCTATCATGACTGAGGTACAGACCATCATCTATCATGACTGAGGTACTGACCACCTTCTATCATGACCGAGGTACTGACCACCTTCTATCATGACTGAGGTACTGACCATCTTCTGTCATGACTGAGGTACTGACCACCTTCTATCATGACTGGGGTACTGACCACTTTTTATCATGACTGAGGTACTGACCACCTTCTATCATGACTGAGGTACTGACCACCTTCTATCATGACTGAGGTACTGACCACCTTCTATCATGACTGCTGTACTGACCACCTTCTATCATGACTGAGGTACTGACCACCTTCTATCATGACTGAGGGACTGACCACCTTCTATCATGACTGAGGTACTGACCACCTTATATCATGATTGAGGTACTGACCATCTTCTATCATGACTGAGGTACTGACCATCTTCTATCATGACTGAGGTACTGACCACCTTCTATCATGACTGAGGTACTGACCACCTTCTATCATGACTGAGGTACTGACCACCTTCTATCATGACCGAGGTAGTGACCATCTTCTATCATGACCGAGGTACTGACCATCTTCTACCATGACTGAGGTACTGACCACCTTCTATCATGACTGAGGTACTGACCACCTTCTATCATGACCGAGGTACTGACCATCTTCTATCATAACTGAGGTACTGACCATCTTCTATCATAACTGAGGTACTGACCATCTTCTATCATGACTGAGGTACTGACCATCTTCTATCATGACTGAGGTACTGACCATCTTCTATCATGACTGAGGTACTGACCATCTTCTATCATGACTGAGGTACTGACCATTTTCTATCATGATTGAGGTACTGACCATCTTCTATCATGACTGAGGTACTGACCATCTTCTATCATGACTGAGGTACTGACCATCGTCTATCATGACTGAGGTACTGACCATCTTCTATCATGACTGAAGTACTGACCATCGTCTATCATGACTGAGGTAGTGACCACCTTCCATCATGACTGAGGTACTGACCATCGTCTATCATGACTGAGGTAGTGACCACCTTCCATCATGACTGAGGTACTGACCACCTTCTATCATGACTGAGGTACTGACCATCTTCTATCATGACTGAGGTACTGACCATCGTCTATCATGACTGAGGTAGTGACCACCTTCCATCATGACTGAGGTACTGACCATCTTCTATCATGACTGAGGTACTGACCATCGTCTATCATGACTGAGGTACTGACCACCTTCTATCATGACTGAGGTACTTACCATCTTCTATCATGACTGAGGTACTGACCATCTTCTATCATGACTGAGGTACTGACCATCTATCATGACTGAGGTACTGACCATCGTCTATCATGATTGAGGTACTGACTATAGTCTATCATGACTGAGGTATTGACCACCTTCTATCATGACTGGAATACTGACCATCCTCTATCATGACTGAGGTACTGACCACCTATCATGACTGAGGTACTGACCACCTTCTATCATGACTGGAATACTGACCATCCTCTATCATGACTGAGGTACTGACCACCTATCATGACTGAGGTACTGACCACCTTCTATCAAGAGTGAGGTACTGACCACCTTCTATCATGACTGGAGTACTGACCATCCTCTATCATGACTGAGGTACTGACCACCTATCATGACTGAGGTACTGACCACCTTCTATCATGACTGAGGTACTGACCACCTTCTATCATGACCGAGGTACTGACCACCTTCTATCATGACTGAGGTACTGACCATCTTCTATCATGACTGCTGTACTGACCACCTTCTATCATGACTGAGGTACTGACCACCTTCTATCATGACTGCTGTACTGACCACCTTCTATCATGACTGAGGTACTGACCACCTTCTATCATGACTGCTGTACTGACCACCTTCTATCATGACTGAAGTACTGACCACCTTCTATCATGACTGAGGTACTGACCACCTTCTATCATGATTGAGGTACTGACCATCTTCTATCATGACTGAGGTACTGACCATCTATCATGACTGAGGTACTGACCACCACCTATCATGACTGAGGTAATGACCATCTTCTATCATGACTGAGGTAGTGACCATCTTGTATCATGACTGAGGCACTGACCATCTTCTATCATGACTTAGGTACTGACCATCTTCTATCATGACCGAGGTACTGACCATCTTCTATCATGACTGAGGTACTGACCATCTTCTATCATGACTGAGGTAGTGACCATCTTCTATCATGACTGAGGCACTGACCATCTTCTATCATGACTTAGGTACTGACCATCTTCTACCATGACTGAGGTACTGACCACCTTCTATCATGACTGAGGTACTGACCACCTTCTATCATGACCGAGGTACTGACCACCTTCTATCATGACTGAGGTACTGACCATCTTCTATCATGACTGAGGTACTGACGACCTTCTATCATGACTGAGGTACTGACCACCTTCTATCATGACTGAGGTACTGACCATCTTCTATCATGACTGAGGTACTGACCATCTTCTATTATGAATGAGGTACTGACCATCGTCTATCATGACTGAGGTACTGACCATCTTCTATCATGACTGAGGTACTGACCATCTTCTATCATGACTGAGGTACTGACCATCTTCTATCATGACTGAGGTACTGACCACCTTCTATCATGACTGCTGTACTGACCACCTTCTATCATGACTGAGGTACTGACCACCTTCTATCATGACTGAGGTACTGACCATCTTCTATGATGACTGAGGTGCTGACCACCTTCTATCATGACTGAGGTACTGACCACCTTCTATCATGACTGCTGTACTGACCACCTTCTATCATGACTGAGGTGCTGACCACCTTCTATCATGACTGAGGTACTGACCACCTTCTATCATGACTGAGGTGCTGACCATCTTCTATCATGACTGAGGTACTAACCATCTTCTATCATGACTGAGGTACTGACCATCTTCTATCATGACTGAGGTACTGACCATCCTCTATCATGACTGAGGTACTGACCATCTTCTATCATGACTGAGGTACTGACCACCTTCTATCATGACTGACGTACTGACCATCTTTTATCATGACTGAGGTACTGACCATCTTCTATCATGCCTGAGGTACTGGCCACCTTCTCATGACTGATACAATGACTACTTACTATCAAGACGCACTGGCAACGAGAATTTCCAACACACCCTCCCCAGAGTTGCACCCGGATGCTTCCCTTGTTAGCAGAATCACCCAACGAGCCAGCTAATACACCTCATTCTGTATGCCATCCTAGGTCATAATTCATGCTGTAAGAATGCTGCATAAAACTGCTGTACACACAGAATCGAGTTAAACAGCATATTTGAGTTAGGAAGGCAGGTAAAAGTTAGAGAATCTGGCTAAATATTGTTTGATGATTTTTTTGTGTGTTCATTACACGAAGGAGGTTTCTGCCTCATACTGCCTCATACTGACTCATACTGACTCATACTGCCTCATAATGACTCATACTGACTCATACGGTCTCATATTAACTCATACTGATTCATGTCTCAGACTGAATCATACTGCCTCATACTGACTCATACTGCCTCATAATGACTCATACTGACTCATACGGTCTCATATTAACTCATACTGATTCATGTCTCAGACTGAATCATACTGCCTCATACTGACTCATAATGCCTCAGACTGAATCATACTGCCTAATACTGACTCATACTGCCTCATGACTCATACTGTCTTATATTGACTCATACTGATTCATGCCTCATACTGAATCATAATGCCTCATACTGCCCCATACTGACTCATACAGCCTCATACTGACTCATACTGCCTCATATTGACTCATACTGACTCATACTGCCTCAGACTGAATCATACTGCCTCATACTGACTCATACAGCCTCATACTAACTCATACTGCCTCATGCTGACTCATACTGCCTCATACTGACTCATGTCTCAGACTGAATCATACTGCCTCATACTGACTCATGTCTCAGACTGAATCATACTGCCTCATGTCTCAGACTGAATCATACTGCCTCATACTGATTCATGTCTCAGACTGAATCATACTGCCTCATACTGATTCATGTCTCAGACTGAATCATACTGCCTCATACTGACTCATGTCTCAGACTGAATCATACTGCCTCATACTGACTCATGTCTCAGACTGAATCATACTGCCTCATACTGACTCATGTCTCAGACTGAATCATACTGCCTCATACTGATTCATGTCTCAGACTGAATCATACTGCCTCATACGGACTCATACTGCCTTATACTCATTCTGCTTTATACAGCCCACCAGTCTATTGTAGTAGATAGACTTTAAACCCCATTAACCCACCTGGTGTAGACTTTAAACCCCATTAACCAACCAACCAGTCATAATGACCCTGGTGTAGTAGATAGACTTTAAACCCCATTAACCAACCAACCAGTCATAATGACCCTGGTGTAGTAGATAGACTTTAAACCCCATTAACCAACCAACCAGTCTTAATGACCCTGGTGTAGTAGATAGACTTTAAACCCCATTAACCAACCAACCAGCCATAATGACCCTGGTGTAGTAGATAGACTTTAAACCCCATTAACCAACCAACCAGTCTTAATGACCCTGGTGTAGTAGATAGACTTTAAACCCCATTAACCAACCAACCAGTCTTAATGACCCTGGTGTAGTAGATAGACTTTAAACCCCATTAACCAACCAACCAGTCATAATGACCCTGGTGTAGTAGATAGACTTTAAACCCCATATATAAATGGAAGGCATGCCATCATGTTGCTATGGTAACGAGATCAATCTCGTTACCATAGCAACGAATTGGGTCAGCATCCCAGCAGTGATACACTGAGATATACAACTGTCAGTGTATATATACTGAGATATACATATGTCACTGTATATATACTGAGATATACAACTGTCTGTATATATACTGAGATATACAACTGTCACTGTATATACACTGAGATATACAACTGTCTGTATATATACTGAGATATACAAATGTCACTGTATATATACTGAGATATACAACTGTCACTGTATATACACTGAGATATACAACTGTCTGTATATATACTGAGATATACAACTGTCACTGTATATATACTGAGATATACAACTGTCACTGTATATATACTGAGATATACAACTGTCACTGTATATATACTGAGATATACAACTGTCACTGTATATATACTGATATATACAACTGTCAGTGTATATACACTGACATATACAACTGTCAGTGTATATACACTGATATATACAACTGTCAGTGTATATACACTGATATATACAACTGTCAGTATATATATACTGAGATATACAACTGTCAGTGTATATATACTGAGATATACAACTTTCAGTGTATATACACTGATATATACAACTGTCAGTGTATATACACTGATATATACAACTGCCAGTGTATATATACTGAGATATACAACTGTCAGTGTATATACACTGATATATACAACTGTCAGTATATATATACTGAGATATACAACTGTCAGTGTATATACACTGAGATATACAACTGTCAGTATATATACACTGAGATATACAACTGTCACTATATATACACTGAGATATACAACTGTCAGTGTATATACACTGAGATATACAACTGTCAGTGTATATACACTGAGATATACAACTGTCAGTGTATATACACTGAGATATACAACTGTCAGTGTATATATACTGAGATATACAACTGTCACTATATATACACTGAGATATACAACTGTCAGTGTATATACACTGAGATATACAACTGTCAGTGTATATACACTGAGATATACAACTGTCAGTGTATATACACTGAGATATACAACTGTCAGTGTATATACACTGAGATATACAACTGTCACTGTATACACACTGAGATATACAACTGTCAGAGTATATACACTGACATATACAACTGTCAGAGTATATACACTGAGATATACAACTGTCACTGTATATACACTGAGATATACAACTGTCACTGTATATACACTGAGATATACAACTGTCAGTATATATACACTGAGATATACAACTGTCAGAGTATATACACTGAGATATACAACTGTCAGTGTATATACACTGAGATATACAACTGTCAGTGTATATACACTGAGATATACAACTGTCAGTATATATACACTGAGATATACAACTGCCAGTGTATATACACTGAGATATACAACTGTCACTGTATATATACTGAGATATACAACTGTCAGTATATATACACAGATATACAACTGTCAGTGTATATATACTGAGATATACAACTGTCAGTATATATACACTGAGATATACAACTGTCAGTATATATGCACTGAGATATACAACTGTCAGTATATATACACTGAGATATACAACTGTCAGTATATATACACTGAGATATACAACTGTCAGTGTATATGCACTGAGATATACAACTGTCAGTGTATATACACTGAGATATACAACTGTCAGTATATATACACTGAGATATACAACTGTCAGTGTATATGCACTGAGATATACAACTGTCAGTGTATATACACTGAGATATACAACTGTCAGTGTATATGCACTGAGATATACAACTGTCAGTATATATACACTGAGATATACAACTGTCAGTGTATATGCACTGAGATATACAACTGTCAGTGTATATATACTGAGATATACAACTGTCAGTATATATACTGAGATATACAACTGTCAGTGTATATACACTGAGATATACAACTGTCAGTATATATACACTGAGATATACAACTGTCACTATATATACACTGAGATATACAACTGTCAGTATATATACACTGAGATATACAACTGTCACTATATATACACTGAGATATACAACTGTCAGTATATATACACTGAGATATACAACTGTCACTATATATACACTGAGATATACAACTGTCAGTATATATACACTGAGATATACAACTGTCACTATATATACACTGAGATATACAACTGTCACTATATATACACTGAGATATACAACTGTCAGTATATATACACTGAGATATACAACTGTCAGTATATATACACTGAGATATACAACTGTCAGTATATATACACTGAGATATACAACTGTCAGTATATATACACTGAGATATACAACTGTCAGTATATATACACTGAGATATACAACTGTCACTATATATACACTGAGATATACAACTGTCAGTGTATATACACTGAGATATACAACTGTCAGTGTATATACACTGAGATATACAACTGTCAGTGTATATACACTGAGATATACAACTGTCAGTGTATATATACTGAGATATACAACTGTCACTATATATACACTGAGATATACAACTGTCAGTGTATATACACTGAGATATACAACTGTCAGTGTATATACACTGAGATATACAACTGTCAGTGTATATACACTGAGATATACAACTGTCAGTGTATATACACTGAGATATACAACTGTCACTATATATACACTGAGATATACAACTGTCAGTGTATATACACTGAGATATACAACTGTCAGTGTATATACACTGAGATATACAACTGTCACTATATATACACTGAGATATACAACTGTCAGTGTATATACACTGAGATATACAACTGTTAGTGTATATACACTGAGATATACAACTGTCAGTGTATATACACTGAGATATACAACTGTCAGTATATATACACAGATATACAACTGTCACTATATATACACTGAGATATACAACTGTCACTATATATACACTGAGATATACAACTGTCAGTGTATATACACTGAGATATACAACTGTCACTATATATACACTGAGATATACAACTGTCAGTATATATACACTGAGATATACAACTGTCAGTATATATTATATTTATATTATCAATATATAATCACAAACGGCCTGATCATAGGCCTATTATCAGAGACTCTTGAATAATTCCCCCATATTCTGAGGCCTATAATCTCCCCATTAAAAAAAATCAGCCTACCAAAAAATGAGTCTTAAGACACAAGTACATAGAGTTGAAAGTCACGTGGCCTCCGCGCTAGAGGGACACAAGTCACGCCTCGCCCGACTAAAATACAGTAAAATCTGGTTAATTATGTAAATTTCCTTAAAATCCTTCGGTTAATGGGGTTAAAAAGTGGATAATCGCCCGGGAGATTTATCCAGGGATTTATTCTACGCTTGGTTAATTGGTATATATGCCGGGGAAGACGGTTAACCAGGCTGTTAGTGTTAGCCAGGGCATTAGCACGGGCAACTGCGCTCAGGGAGTGTCAGGGAGTATCAGGGAGTGTCTGGGAGTGTCAGGGAGTGTCTGGGAGTGTCAGGGGGTGTCAGGGAGTGTCAGGGAGCGTCTAGCCGTGTTTGGGAGTGTCAGGAATGTCAGGCAGTGTCTGGAAAACTATGGGAGTGTCTTAGAGTGTTAGGGACTGTCTGGGAGTGCCTAGAAGTGTTTGGGAGTGTCAGGGAGACTCAGAGAGTGCCAGGGAGTGTTCTTGAGTGTCACTGAGAATCGGGGAGTGTTTGGAAGTGTCACTGAGTGTCTGGGAGTGTCGGGAAGTGTCACTGTCTGGGAGTGTCGGAAAGTGTCACTGAGTGTCTGGGAGTGTCGGAAAGTGTCACTGAGTGTCTGGGAGTGTCGGAGTGTCACTGAGTGTCTGGGAGAGTCGGAAAGTGTCACTGAGTGTCTGTGAGTGTCGGAAAGTGTCACTGAGTGTCTGGGAGTGTCGGAAAGTGTCACTGAGTGTCTGGGAGTGTCGGGGAGTGTCTAGGAGTGTCAGGAAGTGCCAGAAAGAGCTAGAGTTCTAGAGAGTTTCAGGAAGTGCCAAGAAGGGTTAGGGAGTACCAGGGAGGGTTACAGAGTGCCAGTTAGTGCCAGGGGGCTAGGAAGTATCAGGAAGGTCCAAGGCAAGCCAGGGAGGGCCATGGGGTGCCAGGGAGTGCTAAAGAGGGCCAGAAAGGTCCAGGGTAGAGCAGGAAGGGTTAGGAGTGCCAGGGAGGGCCAGGGAGTGACAGGAAAGGACAGGGAGGGCCAGGGAGAAACAGGGGGCTATGGAGTGCCAGGTGCCATAGAGGGCCAAGGCGGGCTAAGTAAATTTATTCAGATATACACAAACACAGTTACATAGATTATCATACATAGCAACATATGTGTAGAGAACCTCCCTGGCCATGGAGGGCCATGGAGTGCCATGGAGTGCTACTGAGGGCCTAGGAGGGCCAGGGGGGTCTAAAGACGGCCAGGGAGGTCCAAGGGAAGGCCAGGAGTGCTCGGGAGGACCAGGGAGTGACAGAGAAGGCCAGGGAGGACCAGGGACAGGGAGGGTGCCAACACTGGAGAAGGGCCAAACTTGGCACTGCTGAGTCAGCGAGCAAGTCGTTCATCCTGACTCTGATGAATTATGACTGATGTTGGCACTGTTGGTATGCTGGCACTGTAGTTTGTTGGCACTGTTGGTATGTTGGCACTGCAGTTTGTTGGCACTGTTGGTATGTTGGCACTGCAGTTTGTTGGCACTGTTAGTATGTTGGCACTGTTGGCATGTTGGCACTGTCGGTATGTTAACACTGTTCGTATGTTGGCACTGTTGGCATGTTGGCACTGTCGGCATGTTGACACTTATATTGGCACTGTTGGCATGTTGGCACTGTCGGTATGTTGACACTATATTGACACTGTCGGCATGTTGGCACTGTCGGTATTTTGACACTGTCGGCATGTTGGCACTGTCGGCATGTTGACACTGTCGGCATGTTGGCACTGTCGGCATGTTGGCACTGTCGGATGTTGGCACTGTCGGTATGCTGGCACTGTCGGTATGTTGACACTGTCGGTATTTTGACACTGTCGGCATGTTGGCACTGTCGGCATGTTGGCACTGTCGGTATGTTGGCACTGTCGGTATGTTGGCACTTGTGGAGGTACTTAATTAGACAACTACACTTGACGGCAGGACAGTAGGAGTTAGACGGCAATAAGGAGAGGTACCTGTCTCTGCTGGCAGCACAGATCCCTGGCAGCTGCGACTCAAGAGGTCTCCTACAAGGGGGCTGTCTGGTTCCTCTTTCACAGGATCTGTTCGACTATTCATACCATATTCTTACTGAAGGTATTCTCATGACGGCCTCTAAGGTGGGACTTATTCATACGAACATTGACCTAAACACTGCAGTGCTTTAAAGGGTGAATGAAAGGGTGATAAGACCTGACTGACTCACTGTAAGTGGAGTCGTGTGTCAGATCAGCGGTGAATAGTTGAGTCACTGCAGATGTTCTTACTGACTCGTTTACATTATCGTTGCTTGACTGTCACTTGTTTACCAGTTTCAAGGAATTATCCCCGGTAAGGAAGAACGTCGTAAGAATGTGTTTTGCGTCAGTTCTCCCAATATTTTCACTCGTAAAGGGACACGGGGATGCTAATAAACGCTATTATACACTCGTCAATACTTCTAGCCTGAATTTCCTAACTCATACTTTGCAACAGAGTATTTCTAGTGTTTCTAGAAACTGCCACTGTGATCAGTTCACTGCTGTCTTGGGTTCTTCAGCAAGTGGGTTAACATGGACCTGCCCCGCATGGGTCAGTAGGCCTGCTGCAGTGCTCCTTCTTTATGTTCTTATAACTTTGTAGTACCCACAGTCAGTGGCCAGGATTAAAACACAGCAATAAAAAATATAACAGACTGCCTGTGCATGTCAAAGCCAGCCATAGCATAAACCAGTTCAAGAGGACAGCCACAAGGTACCTAATGAATGTAACCATAGAAAGGCACGGGAATTATTAATTTTTTAGCTAACAAACGAGTAAATATAACTAATTTTACCTTATTCCTGGTATATCTCATTTATAGTATAATAATAATTAAAAGGACCCAATGGAAATAAGTCACTGTCTGACGTTTTGGGTTATGCCAGGTTGTCTACACATATGCTGCTATGTATGATAATCTATGATGAGATTAAGACACATGTGCAACATCTGGGTATCTTTATTGAGGAAACGTTTCGCCACACAGTGGCTTCATCAGTCCATACAAAGGAGAATCTTGAAGAACAGGAGGAGAGTTGCACATGTGTCTAATTTATCAACGTGTCGGTTCCCTGAACCATTCATCTACAATCCTGTCAGACACTGCAACTTCTTGGGATCTTAATACTTGGGAATTCTTCGCTTGCCTAATCCTTGGGCACGACCTTGGGCACGACCTTGGGCACGACCTTGGGCACGACCTAGGGCACGACCTTGGGCACGACCTACTTCCACATTGGACAAATGTGACACCACCTATGACTGCTGCACCTCTCCTACCAACGGTATATAAGCTGCTTCTCCGCACGTATGCCG
Source organism: Cherax quadricarinatus (assembly GCF_038502225.1). NCBI lineage: Eukaryota > Metazoa > Arthropoda > Malacostraca > Decapoda > Parastacidae > Cherax > Cherax quadricarinatus. The sequence goes on along the minus strand of NC_091384.1, from coordinate 10,622,355 downwards.
TATTCTATTCAAGATTGATGGACTGACCATATCGACTCAAGGCTGAGGGACTGATTACCTCATTCTCTTCCTGTTCTTCAAGATTCTCCTTTGTATGGACTGATGAAGCCACTGTGTGGCGAAACGTTTCCTCAATAAAGATACCCAAGAGTTGCACATGTGTCTAATTTATTAACGTGTCGGTTGTCTGAACCATTCATCTGCGATGATAATCTATGTAACGGTATTTGTGTATACCTGAACAGACTTATTCGTGACACATTCACGCTCTAAATACGTATGGCAATCTGATGCTCACTGCCCAGCAGGTCTCTGCACAAGAAAGAAAATTCTGACCTGGTCTAAAAGACCGTAATCACTGCTTCTTCGTATTCCAGGTGAGGGGAGGGAGTGGTAATACCCCTTCCCCTAGATTCTTGATTAGATAGGAATGGTTTAATTCTAATTTTTGAAGGTATGGGGGACACAGACGTTCCCTCAGCCTTACACTAGTACGTCTAAACAGCTGTGTGTTTTGTGACGCCTTGCTCAACATGTGTGTTTTGTGACGCCTTGCTCAACATGTGTGTTTTGTGACGCCTTGCTCAACATGTGTGTTTTGTGACGCCTCGCCCAACATGTGTGTTTTGTGACGCCTCGCCCAAGATGTGTTCTTGATAACTCTGGTGTAGGAAGGTGGAATTATGAGAGTTCACAGCCTCTTCTGAGAGGGCTAGCCCTCTCTGAGAGGGTCATACCCCCCTTAATTAAGAGGGGGGATATCGCCCCCTTCATAAACTGGAGATTTTTCTCCACAGCACTGTTGGAATGTTGGCACTGTTGGCATGTTGGCACTGTTGCTATGTTGGCACTGTTGCTATGTTGGCACTGTTGCTATGTTGGCACTGTTGCTATGTTGGCACTAACATCCCATATCATAAAAATCTTTGAAAGGGTCCTAAGAAGCAAGATCGCCACCCATCTAGAAACCCATCAGTTACACAACCCAGGTCAACATGGGTTTAGAACAGGTCGCTCCTGTCTGTCTCAACTATTGGATCACTACGACAAGGTCCTAAATGCACTAGAAGACAAAAAGAATGCAGATGTAATATATACAGACTTTGCAAAAGCCTTCGACAAGTGTGACCATGGCGTAATTGCGCACAAAATGCGTGCTAAACGAATAACAGGAAAAGTCGGTCGATGAATCTATAATTTCCTCACTAACAGAACACAGAGAGTAGTCGTCAACAGAGTAAAGTCCGAGGCAGCTACGGTGAAAAGCTCTGTTCCACAAGGCACAGTACTCGCTCCCATGTTGTTCCTCATCCTCATATCCGACATAGACAAGGATGTCAGCCACAGCACCGTGTCTTCCTTTGCAGATGACACCCGAATCTGCATGACAGTGTCTTCCATTGCAGACACTGCAAGGCTCCAGGCAGACATCAACCAAATCTTTCAGTGGGCTGCAGAAAACAATATGAAGTTCAACGATGAGAAATTTCAATTACTCAGATATGGTAAACACGAGGAAATTAAATCTTCATCAGAGTACAAAACAAATTCTGGCCACAAAATAGAGTGAAACACCAACGTCAAAGACCTGGGAGTGATCATGTCGGAGGATCTCACCTTCAAGGACCATAACATTGTATCAATCGCATCTGCTAGAAAAATGACAGGATGGATAATGAGAACCTTCAAAACTAGGGAGGCCAAGCCCATGATGACACTCTTCAGGTCACTTGTTCTATCTAGGCTGGAATATTGCTGCACACTAACAGCACCTTTCAAGGCAGGTGAAATTGCTGACCTAGAAAATGTACAGAGAACCTTCACGGCGCGCATAACGGAGATAAAACACCTCAATTACTGGGAGCGCTTGAGGTTCCTAAACCTGTATTCCCTGGAACGCAGGAGGGAGAGATACATGATTATATACACCTGGAAAATCCTAGAGGGACTAGAACCGAACTTGCACACGAAAATCACTCACAACGAAAGCAAAAGACTTGGCAGACGATGCAACATCCCCCCAATGAAAAGCAGGGGTGTCACTAGCACGTTAAGAGACCATACAATAAGTGTCAGGGGCCCGAGACTGTTCAACTGCCTCCCAGCATACATAAGGGGGATTACCAACAGACCCCTGGCAGTCTTCAAGCTGGCACTGGACAAGCACCTAAAGTCGGTTCCTGGCCAGCCGGGCTGTGGCTCGTACGTTGGTTTGCGTGCAGCCAGCAGCAACAGCCTGGTTGATCAGGCTCTGATCCACCAGGAGGCCTGGTCACAGACCGGGCCGCGGGGGCGTTGACCCCCGGAACTCTCTCCAGGTAAACTCCAGGTATGTTGGCACTCTTGGTATGTTGTGCGTGTGTACTTGTACTTACCTGTTTGTAGTTGCAGGGGTCGATTCATAGCTCCTGAACCAGGTGTGTCTGCTGCTACTGGTCCTGGACCAGGTTTGTCTGCTGCTACTGGTCCTGGACCAGGTGTGTCTGCTGCTACTGGTCCTGAACCAGGTGTGTCTGCTGCTACTGGTTCTGGACCAGGTGTGTCTGCTGCTACTGTTCCTGGACTATGTTTGTCTGCTGCTACTGGTCCTGGACCAGGTTTGTTTGCTGCTACTGTTCCTGGACCAGGTTTGTCTGCTGCTAGTGGCCCTGGACCAGGCTTGTCTGCTGCTAGTGGCCCTGGACCAGGTTTGTCTGCTGCTAGTGGCCCTGGACCAGGCTTGTCTGCTGCTAGTGGCCCTGGACCAGGCTTGTCTGCTGCTAGTGGCCCTGGACCAGGCTTGTCTGTTGCTACTGGTCCTAGACCAGGTTTGTCTGCTGCTAGTGGCCCTGGACCAGGCTTGTCTGCTGCTAGTGGCCCTGGACCAGGCTTGTCTGCTGCTAGTGGCCCTGGACCAGGCTTGTCTGCTG